>NW_020524314.1:0-60202 GCF_003368295.1 Carassius auratus
AACCACTCCTGTAGCCCCAGCTGGCCACTTTGGCCCAAGGTTTCGTCACAAATAACCCGGGGCGGCTGGCCCAGAGGAAGCACAAAAAAAAAGAGTTTTTTTTGTGACGAAATAGCAAGCCCCGGAAGTGACAGTGGAAATGCGCCTGGTCTAGAGTGAACTTATTAGCATATAATTGCATTTTCTATGGCTGCTGCTTTCCACAGAAACCGGATTAAGCTCTTTGTTTCTACTGCATTATATTTTTAAATCTGCTGAGTATTTATAATAAAATCTAAAGTACATAAAACACAAGCAAAACAGTAAAGTCCAAATGCACACTGCACAGACAATCGGCAACAAACACCAACAAACAAGTCTGTCAGAGTTTGTTGGATCAGTGCGTTACCGCTGCTTGCTTGCTTCTTTGCTGTTGTTCGGAGTTTTTGCCCTGACTGAACATGCTATATCAGACTTTCCACCTGTTTCCTGTATTGTTATTTAGCTGTATATTATTTAGGGGTTGGGTTGTTTCTGTTCTCAGAGCAGACTGCTACAAATCAACCTTTTTGGTATAAGAAATGTTTACATGTACCAGTGTAATTACATTATTGATAACCTTTATGGTGAGAGATAATAAATCATAAAGTTGAGTTTAATATTAAAATTAAATGAAGTCCATGTGTTTCCCTGATTTCGGGAGCAGTTAATGGTAGTAATATTATACTTTAATAAATATTTGTTTAATATTTCATACAAGATTCCCCAACTATTATCTCAATCAAGAGCACACAAAGTAAAAAATATATTTTTGTGTTTGAATATTACTGTTATTGTAGCTGTCTAGCTAAAGTCTGAGTGGGACCTATAATTTACTGTATTGTTATATTGATATTGAATTTATAATTTTAAGAAGAGTCTTCAAATAGATACTTTGAAATAATTTTTATGCATTTTATGTGCTAAAATCTTTTCATAATTAGTGTTATGATTGCCCCCTGATCTCACCGCTGGTAAAGTTGCTGTCAGTAAGTGTTTGCAGTTTTGCCTCTGTTTATATTAAACCAGTACTGTACTACTGTTTATTACTGTAAATTCAAAGAACCCAAAATCAAAAAATAATGTAAAGTAATATAAAAATAGTTACATGTAAAATTATTGTTGTTGCTGAAAGAGGAAAAATAAAACTTTTTTTCTTTCCAGTTGCAGAACTTTATTTAGCATGTGCTGAATAGGTTTCAGACATTTATTGTGCTACAGTTGCCTGCAGTATTCATTGCTTATATGGGTGTCATGATGACACAATCATAATTCAGTTCAGAACCCGATATTAACAGAGACCTGCAGGGAGAGGATGGTGAAACTCTGGTTCTGAACAAGCAGTCAGACCCAGAATGAAAGCAGCCTGCATTCCTGCACATTACCCAGCAGCTTTGTGCCTGCATGTGTGTGTGTGTGTCCCTTGATTGTTACGTTAGATTGCTCTAAAACAGCCACTTATTGGGATGGTGTGGGCACTGCAGTCGCACAAGCAGCTTATGTAATGAGACATTTTTTTCCCTCTCACTTTCCCCCTCCATCTCTGTCTGCCTACACTCTGAGAAAATTAGATGGTGTAGAAATGCTTGGGATTACAGGGAAGCGTGGCTGCGTCGTGTTATGTTGGCTCCCTGGCTGTGGTTGAGAAAAGATGAGATCTGTATGTTCTACTTGTAGCCAGAACTGTTGTGTTTATCTGGAGAAGGGAGGGATGTGCAAAATGTGATATTTTCAAAAACAACTAGTCAGTGGGTCTCTAGAAAAGCCCTCGCTCCATCCATCCCTCCGTCCATTATTCGTTCTATCTGAAATTCCTTCCTTCCTTCCTTCCTTCCTTCCTTCCTTTTCCTCAGGGTTTGAGATTAACACCTGCCAAATGTGGGTAAAAATCAGCTGTGGTGGGTAACGCTGTCAAATCACTTGCCAATTAGGCAGGTTACTTTTTCCTAAATTGTTCACCTAATTAATTTTCTTGAAGTTTATGTAAACCAAATCTGCGAAATTACTAATGTCACATACAATTCTGGTTTGATAGTATGCACAGTTGGAACGCAGGCCCGGTGAGGAGGTCCAGTAGTGGGCCGATCACCGAAGCGAGGGAGACCCTGTATTAGGTTATCTTTTTATATTACAGCCTATAAAAAATTGAAAAAAGCAAATACTCCCCGGTGCATCTGCCAGCCGTGCATTAAAGCAGAGCAGGATCAGTCACCTCACTTTTGGTTTACCACTGGCCTCTCTATGTTTTTATTTAAATGTTTTTGGTTTAATTGTTTTTGGATAGAAGTTATGAATGGCCAGTAACTTTGAAATGTAAAACCAAATTGGCTGGTGAGTGAGAAAGTTAATTTCAAACCCTGGTTTTATGTAGGAAACTCCTGTTGATACTAATGAGGCCGTCATTTCTAAACTGTTCTTTTCTCATTTGATACGTTTCAATGTTTGATTAATTTTACTGAATTGGTTCGTTCAGACAGTTCTTGTAAATAAACAGTATCAAAAAGTTTTATCATTGATTCATATCCCTGTATTTTAGGTGTGTTTTATAGTGTAATATTTCATTTATCACTGTTAGTGATAGTTTCATAAAGTGTGTTTTTATTCTTTCATATTGTTGCATTTAGTGTAAATGTTTTTGAACTTTTTGGTTGTTTTTATCCCAGAAAACTATGGCCCAATTACATTTTACATAATATAAAAATGTAATGTAGAAAGTAGGAGTCATTCTAGTTAATGGGTTTATTCTAAAACTCATTTGGTCTTTCCTCTCATATGAAATGTTAGATGTTTAATTCATTCTAGTGAAAAAGTTTGTTCAGGAAGTTCTTACAAATAAATAAAAAAATCATCATTTTGGTTTTGTGTATTTTGGTTGCTTTATCTGATTTGATTTGTTTCAGAAAATTTGACACTAATTAAATTATACGTATTTTAATTGGATAGTTGTGTGTTAAAAGATATTGCATTCTTAATAGCTTTAGTATAGGAAAGTTTGTAGCATGACTACCATAGTTTAAGCACTTTTCTTGTAGAGTTACAATCATAATTTAAAGTAGTTTAACCAAAACTGGTTTATACCAGCCATGTTAGTGTCTTTTTTTTTCCAGATATACAGTTAAAAAAAAAAGAATCACTAGTCAGTCACTAATCGACTAGTCGGTTCTTGAATGACTCAACCAGCCTGACCTATGCCTAGTCTGAACAGAGCGATGAAGTCTCCTAACAGGTCCGTATGCATCTGATCATCCCTCGCCGAGTCGCCGGCTTTTCTTCCTCTCCGGCCCTGTCGCTATGGTGAGGATGTCACATGGAAGCAGCCCAGCGGTGGGAGGTGTGAAAGAGAATGTCACAGACAGCAGTCCAAATATGACACCATTGGCAGGGGGCACGCAGGGGAAATGGCACACAACACCTCACTAAGCCACCTGAGCGTGAAATAAAGCAGATAAGAGAAACTGACCAGATGTTTTTGCTCCGCAGGGGGACGCGAGAGTAAGCGGCTGATAGAAACGCTGAAGTCCTGTGATTGTTAGCCTATTGAGAGAGCCGAGACTTGAGTCCTATAGCGATGACTGATTTAACAGAAGCAGACAGTGCTCATCATTGTCAATCACAGTGATGGGCCGCACTCTCTTCCTCTCCTGTCTCATCCTGTCTCTCGCTCTTTCGTATTTTTTTTTTTTTAATTCGTTTGCTCCTCTCTTTCTCTCTCTCTCCCTCCTGAGCTTTGGTGCCAGGCTGGGCAGGCTCTGATGGGCAGACGGCAAGTTGTCTTCATTATAATGCCTTTATTTATTCATGTGTCTGCGGCCAGTGACAGCCGTGCCTGTGCACAGCTCTCCTCTCTGTCTGCGTCCTTAGAGATATGACTCATTTTCATTTCTCTCCCACTTTCTGCTCACATCATTCTCTCTTCTCTGTCAAGTGCTGCTTTCATTTAGCTTCAAAACTGACACGCAAACACACAACACGCATCAGTCACATCCAGCGGCCCACGTCAGCGCACAGAGGGTATGCGTCAACATTCGGCGGAAGAATCGCTCGACTAGGCTGGCTTGTATAGGCCAGATTGCCTCATGACCACTTTTGGGAGGCTAGTGCTGGCTGTCTATTTCGGTTCGGTCTATAAATAGCCATGCTGCGGTTTTTGTCAGTTTGATACACTTGTAATTGGAGTTGCATCCATCAGGTTACAGAGGGCTTTTAATCCTGAGACGTGTTGGCTGGGTTCTGGAGCTGGTTCTGGCTGAGTTTCAGGTTAAAGAGCATTCACCGCCATTGTTTAAGCCTGGGTTCACTGAGCTAAATGCTATTAGATTATTACAGTGTGTCAAAAGCAAATTAATCTAATATTGCCTTTCCTTAGCTCTGCCAAATAGTCAACCCTAATCAGGCATTGTGTTCAGACTTCCTTTTTAAGCCCCTGGCATGAGGTACGTCGGGTTTTCTAACGATTATAGTTCAAAATTAGGTTATGTCGCTCTTTCACCTGAATTAGTGCAGTTTGTTGAGATTTTACAGCTCTGCTGTGGTTAGTAGTCGGCCTCTTTGTGGTATAGATCAAAAGAGAAGACGTGATTATGAAACGGATCACTTCACTCTAGGCTCTTAGTTTTTTTTTTTTTTTTTTTCATGTGCTTTGATACATCAGAACCTGGTGGGCTTCTGTTATGGAGCCCAATGTTTCGGCAGCTATGTGTTGGGGCTGTCAACAGACACTGATTGTCCTCTGGCAAATGAAGGATAACTGCAGCAAGCATGTGACAGAGAAGAGAGGCAGCTGGTGGATGCAGGGATACGTGCTGGGTCACCTCACATCTGTAATAATTCATTCTTCAGACATTACAAATATCATATGGGTCAAAATTAGACATGGAAATTAAGAAATTAATCAGTCTGGTTCTGTGTTTCATTTTGGAACTTTTGAAGAAGAAACATTATCCTTGTTAAATGATAGGATTTATATATATATATATATATATATATATATATATATATATATATATATATATATATATATATATATATATATATATATATATATATATTAGTATTATTAACTATACATTGAATAACCGTTCCAAAGAGATTAAATAAGTCTGGTCATATCCACTAGGTTAAAATAAGATTGTTTTTGAAAGAAGTCTCTTATGCTTAGCAAGGTCCCAAATACAATAAAATGGTAAAATTGCTAAATATTATATTCTGCTTGTTTAAATATATTTTACAAATATGATTTATTTCTGTGATGGTGAAGCTGAATTTTCAGCATCATTACTCCAGTCTTCAGTGTCACATGATCCTTCAGAAATCATTCTAATCTGCTGATTTAGAACTTCAGAAACATTTATAATTCTTAATGTTGAAAACAGTTACTTATTTACATTGTGGTTTTTATTTAGAAAACAAAAAAGTTTCTATCTACAAAGTATATATTGTGTAAAAACTTTGAAACTATATCTCAAAATCGCTCAGAATTCAGATTAGAACCATACATTTCAAAAATCTCCATGACCTAAAACTTTAAATGTTTTTTTAAAGTGTACATTTAATTCATTTTATAACATGCTGTTATGCTGACACACTATACTCAAGTAGTGTGTGTAATTGTATTTGTTTGATTCACTGAAACAAATGATTCGTAAGAGTCATACCTCACTAGTCACACTTGACTTGAGGTTTGTTTTGATGTGGAATAAGAACTGGTCTCACTTCCTTTTCATAGATTCAGTTCAAAATTTAAACCTAGTAAAAATAATTTACAATTGAACATATTTTAGATCTTTAGAAATGTAAAAAGTTTAAGATTTGTCTGACCACAGAATTGCCCTCCAAGCTGCATGGACAGTTTTGGAATATGGGAAAAATTTTGTTTACTATGGCATGTGTGCAAGTACTGATTTCTGTTTTATTCCTGTAATGGCCTAATCTGGCTCTACCTGCTGTGCTGTAGTCTTAATGTAAAAAAAAAAAAGTATTTTCCATACGATCAGCAAATTTTGAGAGAACGTCAGCACTTTACATCATTTATGTTTTTGTTTGCATGTTTCTCTTCACTTCCCCAAACAACCCTAATGCATGCATGTGTACAGTACAGTGTGAGTGCGTGAGAGTCTTCCCTTACGTGATCATGTGCAGCCATATTATGTCAGAGCCGGGCTGTGTGCTCCAGGCCGGGGGGCTCAACGCAGCGGGAGACACTGCTGTTTAATTTCAGCACTTCATCCCCCTCCATAATGAAGCTTCCCTCACGCACGTTTGCTCACACCCTGCCAGTGCTGCTGGCGGGTAATTGGGATGTGACTGAGCATGAATATCCCTTACGCCCGCCGCAGACCGACCTCCCTGCGACCCTGCAGATAGCTCTTTGTCTTAATGGACATATCATCTTTTATTTAGATCTCCATTTGAAAGTAATTGTCAGCAGGAGGGGGTTATTGCAGTAGATGGAGACGAATAGACTGGTTTTCCACACCAGACCTCTTTGATTGGCTGCAGTTTTTGGCTGGCTTTGATTATGTGAGTCGGAACAAAGGTGTGTGCTGTGCCAAGCTGTTTTTGGAGGCTTATTAGAAGCACCGCCCCGACCCCATCCTTCTTAATCAGCTGCCATTGGAGCTCTGCTGTCTCAAAAACCATCAAAGATTGTTTTGAATGGCAATGCTGACACGTATGTGTTCAGATGAGTTTTACAGTTTACATCATTAATTATTTTTCACCCAAGGTTTACCATCAAGTAACTTAGAGGTAGTTCCCCCCCCCCCATGTATATATATGTATATGTATGTATGTGTATGTATATATATGTATATATATATATATATATATATATATATATATATATATATATATATATATATATATATATATATATATATATATATATATATATATATATAAAATGCAATTATTTAAGTATATATATATACTTAAATAATTGCATTTAATTAAATCTAATACGTGATTATATATCATTTACAGAATGAAAAGTCATAATTTACTCACCCTCTTGTCATTTTATTCTGTTCAGAACATTTCACTCTATTCATACGGATTATAGAGTATGTCATTATTCTTTTTAAAATGTCCAAGTTTTGGGTGAATGCAATGGCAATGGACTTTCAGTGTAGTTTCGTTAAAATGACAGTCTTGTGGGTTAGGAATACACTCATGTGGGTGAGTAAATGATGACAGAATTAAACATTTTCTGTCATCTATCATTTAATTTGGCTTTGATCCAAACCAACTACAAGTATGAATCCAAAATTACTAATTTGAGAAGTATTCACCGGTTTTAAACCATCACTTGTGCGACCAGTTGGTTTTAGAAGACACATCAATAGTTAAATGGAGATAACTTGCGTGCAATGAAGGGCTTTCAATTGATTTTAGTATAAATGCGCCATCTGGAAGGTTCAATTTGGCAAGTCAATATTGTGGCAGGACTTACACCATGAACGTGAAAGCTCCAAACAACTCCACAAAGAAGTAATTAAAATGCACAAAGCAGAAGATGGATACAAGAATTCAAGTCATTGAATATCCCTTGGAGTTCATTTTTATCTTTAATTAAGAAATGGGGAAGAGTATAGCACAGCTGAGAAAACTTTCAATTGACAGGATATAGTAAGTAAATCGTAAAAGTAAAATGGATTGTGAAAGTGTTTTCCCGTTGACTTTAAAGTACCTGAGGTGTCCACTGCAACATTAGCATCGTCAACAGCTTTAGGATGTTTATGTCTTTTTAGCCTAACATTGAACACACAGTACAGAACCACTTCCACACTGTAAACAGTGGAGTATTGCTCTACAGACTGGAATGATTAATTTCTCATGTACACAGGTCATCTCTCAGGCACAGCATCTCATTCACAAGGGGCCCCAGCAACAGACATTGCAAGGTTGCAATAAAAGCAGCAAACGTAGCATCGTGTACTCTAATAAATCTTCGGAGGTTAAACCCCACAGCACTAAAAACCTAGAAAGACCTTTTCATCATCCCCATAAAAGTGGCAATGTCACAGTGTTTGTGGTAAGCCACCGTCCAGGGTGCTGGAATTAGTGCTCCCCTTGTAATCTAGTTTAACACAGCCTACAGACAGACATCCTGTATCTCATTTCATTGTTCAATCAGTTTTTGTTAAAGTTTCACTCCATCATAGTGGATCAATGTACATTTAGAAGCTTTTATAAGTCCAGAACTCAATGCTATATCAGTAGCGCCAGTCATCTCAGTGGCAAAAAATATGGTGAGGTCTACATATATGGGGAGATGGATACTACATTGGCAGTCATATTAGTATCAGCTGATAAATGTCACTCTTTAATGTTATCCATATAGGTAAAATGAGCTGATATATTTAAGCTGATAAATGAAAGCCAAATTTGTAGTTGGCTTGCCTATTGCACTATACAGATAAATGAATGTGTCAGGTCAATCTTTTTCTATATTTTTACATTGTTAGATTTTCTACTTTATTCCGGGCCTATACTGTATTTTTAAAATAACTCCGGGGTGAAAAAAAAAGATCCTTTTTCCCGATCAGTCCAAATATAAATGAGCCATTATGTAGGTTATCTGCTTCAAAATAGAAATATAATTTTATTCTTAATTGTCTGTCTGCATGTATATGTTTTAGAAGTCTTTCGCAATAATTTTTTTTTTTAGCATCTTACACATTGAGCACTTAACATATTCAATTTTTTAATATTAAACTAAAACTACACATATATGGAAAGTAAAAAAGATAGAGAATAATGGACACATTTGTTAAGTATTTAAAACATAAATGTAAATATTTTGAAGTTAAAGCTGTTAGTCACGCATTTAAATTTTCATCATTGCTGGCACTTCCCTAACAAAGACCTTATTGAAAAGCTAAACAAATCATTGTTCCTTGACTTAAGATTTTTGTTTAACCCTGAAATGTATTTGTTTCTTTTCCTTATCAGTGTGCTATTACTTCCTGTTTTCACTAGTTATTCTCTTGCAGAGTCGCACGCACAGGGCCTCTGTACCACAGTATATTTTGCCTTTCCAGGAATTGTCAATATATAGACAACTTCCTAGATCCTGGATTTGTGATTTCCAGTCTTTTTTGTAACTGTCAGATATGGAAGCTGTGTTTACGTGTTAGAATAATCGCTTTTCCTCTTCTCTCTTTCCCTTGACTCCCCTTCCTGCTCAATCTGTCCTTCCTCTCAGTGGATGATCCAGGAGCCGCACAAAGTGGCCACCTTCTTCGGCTGCATTGGGAAGGATAAGTTTGGGAAGATCCTTAAGGAGAAGGCAGAGGAGGCCCACGTGGACGCCCACTACTACGAGCAAAGCCAAGAGCCCACAGGGACCTGCGCTGCCTGCATCACTGGCGACAACAGGTCAGCCACCCCTTTCCTCTAGGGAGGGCCCTTATCGCTTCCTCAGGATAGCACCCCCCGCACACACACATTCACACACCCCACCTCACTATGCATTGGGACTCGCTGTTCCCTTGCCGGCTGTTCTGCTCTTTTCCGCCAGAGCTCTTGATTTATTTATTTGCCGGGGTTAGATCAGCACAGAGGTATTTTGATACACCGCATGACTTGGCCCTGAAGGGTGCTAGATTCCATGACTGAGCAGATATGTGAAACTGCTTGGGCCGAGTTACGTGCTACCTACACATTTGAGCGGAGCAGACTGATGTGTTTATTTAAGTGTCACTTACTATTTTTCTGCTTGCAAAGAAAATGCTATAGTAAGCATGGAGGCTTATTGACTAATCTGTAATCGTACGAACTCTGAGGATTTGTTCAAATGAGCACCAGGTTTAAAGTTCTGATGGACCGCTGACATATTATTGGAGCTTGCCCAAATAATCTTTAACAAAAAAAGTTGTATCAGGAAAAAATAAAATCGGGCACCTTGGATCTTAGGATTGAAAGTCTTAAGTAGATTCATTATTTGGAATTTCTTTAAAAAACAATTCTGTAAATTTTATAAATTTATGATTATTTCTACACAACTAAAATACTTGCTTTTAACCCAAATGGATATAACAAATCGGAAGTCATTTTTATATTTAATTTATTTGAATTTAATTCTTTATTAATTAATTATTAAATGTAATTATACTTTCATTGTATTCAAGTTAATTGTTTAAAGTTCCATATTTTTGCAATTATAGTTCTTATACTATTTACGGTTTATTAATATTGTATACCTTTAATTTTTTTTAAATTTGTGTGTATGTGTGTGTGTGTGTGTGTGTGTATGTGTGTGTGTGTATATATATATATATATATATATATATATATATATATATATATATATATATATATATATATATATATATATATATATATATATATATATATAATTATAATGGACTATTCCTTTAATGAAAAAGCATTCATCAGCAGGGACACTGGTGTCAGTGACATCAGCTGAACAATAGATGCTCCTCTGAGGCAGTCGTGATCGTTCAGGTGGTGATCTGCATTTATTTTGCATGTTGTCAGCCATGCGATTGCCTTTTAATCAGAGCTGCTAACAAAACTATTGTGTGTGTGTGTGTGTGTGTGTGTGTGTGTGTGTGTGTGTGTATGTAAGCAACCGCTCACAGGTGTGTACTCTCTGAGCCAAGCTGTCAATGAGAGGCTTTACAGATCATCCTGGTCACTTTATTGTGGATTTATGCATGAGCTGTAACAGAATTGATGTTGAGTGAGTGTTTATGAAAGCAAATACTAACAGATAGTTTTCTCCAGGTATTATAGACCACCTTGGAGTACACATACTTATAGTCATATGATATGTGTTTAAAAGATCCCATGTAACCAGTGAAGATATGAAATTGGAGAAGGAGATTTATGAGGGCTGGTCTCTTTGTTTAGACTGTCATAGAGTTAGTGTGAGCGGGCTATGCATTAGAGACTGTTTGAAAGAGCAGCGGCTTGTAGAGCTGTCAGCCTTGGCCTTATGAGACTCTTCTCATTAGCACCTCACCTGTCAAAGCAGACCCTTTCATTACAGGGGACTCGCAGACCTGAAAGCGGTTTGATCAATATCTTCCTCCAAGCTTTCTCCCTCCAGCTACGCAGCGCACCTGTACTCAGATGCCAGATGAGAAACGGTGTTAAAAGGCCACTGATTTCAGACCAGTTTGAGGGAGGAGGGAGAGGTCACGGGTCTACAGCCTGCAGCGAGAGCTCTGCCCTTCCTCTTTCACTGCGAGCCGCTAATGATAGCGTGGAGGAGAGTCCGACACAATCTGTCTGGTCAGATCAGCGTGACTCTGCCACTCCAAATGCTTATTATGCCTTAATGGATTTGATTTTGATTAACATGGTGACATCGAGCCAGAGGGTGTCAGATCAGCATCTTGCATGTTCCTTTGTGGAAATTACAATCAGATGCTTTTTTTTTTTTTTCAATAGACGCTTGCTGTTTTATTAGATGTGGATACACATGGTAGAGATGAACAATATGTTGATGGCACATTGGTTATCGTCAGACTTTTGTTTTTAGTTAAAATACATCTTATTTTTAGTGCATTTAGTGATTAATAAAAAAAAATGTTCACATAAAAAATATATATACAGTATTTTTAATAAAAGCCATTCCTTTTAACATCATGCAACAATTCTGAAAATCTTTTATCACCGGTTCCAATAAATATTATGTTTTCAACATTGCTAATATTTCAGCATATTAAAATGATTTCTGAAGGATCGTGTGACACTGAAAACTGGAGTAACAATGCTGAAAATTCATACAGAGATTAAAATAGCTGTTTTGCTGTCATCTACCACTCAAATAAAATCTTGAAGACACTAATAATTTAATAATACTATTAAGTGAAATCTTTAGCAAAGTTCAAAATGAATAATGAACATCACATTTCATAATATTGTGATGCTTATGTGAATTCTCTCTCTCTCTCTCTCTCTCTCTCTCTCTCTCTCTCTCTCTCTCTCTCTATATATATATATATATATATGTGTGTGTGTGTGTCTTTCTATCTATCTATCTATCTATCTATCTGTATATATGTATCTATTTATATATAATAATATTTCTGATTACATAATTTACATTTATATTCTCTTGAAGCCTTTTTAACAAGCATTCACCTGTTCATAAATTCTCCATGTCTGCCTTTTCTATCAAACCTCTTCCCTTTTCCTCCAAAAGTCATAACCGCAGGTCTATTGATTCTCATTTGTGGCCTGACTGTGCAGGGCGGTGTTTCTTCTCTAATGCTAGTGCTGCTCCGTTGTAGCGGCTGGCCTGTTGGGACCGCATCCTCTCAGTAACAAGTGAATAATGAGAGTGGTTGTTTTTCAAAGTGGAATTAGTTGTTTTTGTTGATACGAGGACCACCGGGAGGTTAATGGAGAAACAGCAGTCCCGCTGGACGTTTGCAGTTCTCCTGCATTATTGATTTGTTTGTTCATTTATTTATGGGAAAGGTCTTGTAAGGCATTTGCACTTAAATAAAAAGAAGAGAAATAAAGAAAAAAGTGTGTTGATATTTAATTTTGGCAGAGCTGACGTTAAACAGCTGTTTAGAAAACCATCGTCCATATGTTAGCCGTATTCCGCCTACAGCGATTCGCAGAGGTACAGCAGCAGCACGTTTCACTCTGTGAAGGAGATACATCATTTACACAGTCACCCTGAAGATAAAGTCGGTTTCTCAACCACATTATGTGGTTTGTTTCATTTAAAGCCATTTAAGAGAAGGAAATGGGCACTGTTGTTATGAGAAATAGACTGTGCCTTTGGGTCATATAATGATGATAATTTAAAGATACAATTTATCTCCAAAACCTTCTGGAGAGAAATACATTTGTGAAACATTTTATGTTATGTATTCTATATTTTTTTTCTTTTTATCTTGCTGGACCATTTGTCTTATTATTTCACACTACTACTCTTGAAATGTATAAGATATTGCACAATGTATAAAAATATTAAATATATTTATTTAAATGTTTTTAATTTATTGCAATTCTAAAATCTGGAAATTATATTTCCATAATGTAACACCATTAACATTCAGGCAAATATTTTGCTGGAAAATATAATTTTGACCCTAGTTTGTAATCTGACAATGTAGTTTTGTGTTTTTGTTGTCTCTTAGGTCTCTTGTTGCGAATCTTGCAGCCGCTAACTGCTACAAGAAGGAGAAGCACCTCGATCTGGAGGAGAACTGGAAACTTGTTGAGAAAGCCCAAATTTACTACATCGCTGTAAGTAGAAATGCCTCTCTTTGCACTTTTGCCTTTTTTTGCAGTTTGTCGCCACATGATGCGCAGTGCTAAAATTTAGTTTTTGAAGTTGCTGGCAGTTTGCTTATTCTTCTCTGAGCCAAACTCAGGAAAATCAGATTGCAGAGGGTGCAGCTTTTTTCCTCTTGATGAAAGATGAGTGATTTTGTTTGGATGTGTTTTTGTTTGCAATTGTGATCTAATGGTAGAAACACTGTCATCTAGAGTATGTAACTTCGTTTCCAATCCCTACACTGCCACGATGCATGAAATCCCGAAGGCCTGTAACTGGTACTACAAGGTACGTGTCGCTGCACTTTGACCTGTGAGATTCGAGAGCTTTGATCGACAGGTCACGAAGGGATTGGGATGATTCACTCTGAAGGTCACCAACCGACCCTACTCTTTCATTTACATTAAGCCCTTAAAACAATGTTTGTCTAAGCTCTCATCCACTCTGCTAGTCAGCTGTGCTGGTTAATTCTGAGTACACACCATGAGAAGAGATAGATGCAAAAAGCCACTGCTCGTAATTACTGGTAATCAAGGTTGGTGTGAAACGAGCGACCCCATTACACTCCGACCTTATTGTTAATGAGCCATTACAAATGTGATTGGGATGGCTCTCCACGTGGGTCTGTACCTGCCGTAAGCTCCATTCATCGAGGGAAAGTCTGGCATCCGCACCGGCTCGGACATCATTTGTTGAATACCTGTATTGTAGGACTGTGATTAACCTCGAAGCACGAGTCAGTCTTTGAAGCTCAATTTGGCAGCCATTGTAACGTGACACTCTAATCAAATCATTTTTGTCCCTGATTAAACGTTTTTCATCACGCTGCCGTTTGGTGAATGGGAAGCTCGAGGCTATGCATGAATATTGAGGAGCCCTTGCGTGTTGACGGCCTTTGTGTTTTCAAACTTGGCTGAATAAGCCGGCGTTCATGGGAAAGTGTCCTGATGACTCTGCCTCTTCATCGGCTTGTTGTCGCCGTCTCTTCTTTTCAGCAAGCTTGTTGCATAAGCGTGCAGTTGCACAAGGCTCTTCGCCGAACATCGAGATCCACATCAAGCTGTGTCCTTGGATGAATGGCTGTCCTCGATGGCGGTGAGAGAAAGCAAGCAAGCAAGCACATTCAAGAGTTTATTGAAAGTCTTGTCCCCATTTTGTCAGCCCAGGCTTTTCAGTAGTGCTTGTTTGACAGCGATCCTGAGGGATAGGTGATGGTTTCTGTTGTGTATACCCTGCTCGTTTTATCCGAGGCTCAAATTTCAGCTGAGATTGGGGAGCTGAGCATCCCAGCGGGCTGCCTTGTTTTTCTTCCACAGGTCCAAACCGAGCTGTGAACGCAGCTTCTCCAGGTGCACTGCAGGTCTCCGCTCCACAGACATGTTTAATGCATTTGGCCGAGCTGCACAGCCACTCCAGCCCCACATTTTTCTTGTTCTCGCTCTCTCACTTTCTGGCCAGAGGCGGGCCGGGGATGGTCCTGGAGTGTGAGAATTGATTATCCAGCCAGAGAAAGTTCATTACTGGAGTAGATCTTCTCCCACCTTAATGGTGGAGCGAACGTTTCTGAATTCTGCCCCTGGTCTAAGAGCGGTGAGCAAGTAGAGATGGACACCGTCCTTAAGGGAGCCCACTCAACTTCGACAGGAGCCCTGACGGTTAAAGTCTCTATGGACTTCCTTTTTGTTCTACACGCACTTGTTTCTGAAGGGACTCCGGTGCTTGTTTTGGCTGGGCATCAGATCTTGATTGTTTGAACTGAGAAACCGAAAACAAGCCAGTTGATCAAATAAACTGAGCACACTTGTTCGTAGTCCTGCTGGTTATCTAAGAGTCTCTGTATTCGACTGACGCAGGATTATGTAAGCGATTTCCTCTTCCATATAACCATCACAGGCTGTGGCACCAGCCAGTCTGTCCTTGTTATGCATTAAGCCACATCTGTCTCTTTCTCTCTCTCTGTCCGTCTCGCTCTTTCTCTGCTGACCTTAAGGTTTTGTTTTTTTTTTTGTTTTTTTTTTGCGTATCTCTTTCTTTACTTGCACAAGGAATCATATGTCTTAATAAAAACATAGATTTACTGATTAATTTTGATCGTTATTTAAACAGTTAGATATTGGGTCATAAAATCCTAAGATTGATCTTTTACTCTATGTACAGCATGACCAGTCATCTTTGATTGATAAACAAAAGACTCTTATGAGTCTCATAAATGATTCTTTAGTGAATCAAAATCATGCTAGGTCCATTTGAGTAATCTCATTGAGTTGAATCTTTCAGTAATAGAATCTGTCTGGTGCTCTGTTATCTTTCTACCATCGATCTATCATTGGATTATCTATCGATTATCTCTACCATGTTTATGTAGCTCTAATTGAATCAAATGGAGAATTGGTGAAGCAGAATGGAAACAGGAAATATATATTGATAACCGGCGCTGTAATTTATCCACATTTTGTGTCTTGTGCATATAAGCGATGAATTAAACCCCAATTCATTTAAAATGCAAATATGTTGGCTGGGTTTGTAGAGAGTTAGGCCGGATTTATCATTGGTGGCTGTGCAAATATGTAATTGCCATGTAATTGGCAAGAGTGTGAGCCCATCTGTGAGATCACAATACAGTGGTGGTCAATCCTCAGCTCATCCCCTTAGAGAGCTCTTACACTACACTGCTTCAGATCTGGTCTGATTCTCTCATAGCTCCCTTGACATTATGGGATAGCACATTGTGACAGCACCCCGGTCCACTGCCAGAATTCTTATCTGCTGTTTACGGAGTCATGGTCTTAGAATCGTACCGTATCATGGCATCAATCAGGACTACTCCATTTTCCACCTAAGCACCTCGCGGTAACCAGCTAGATTTACTCGTTTAATGGTAAACAAGGACATATTGTGAATCGCGAGTGCAAAGGTCTGCTCGATAGTCCTCGGCGGTGCATTTTGCTGAGATTGTTTTTTAAAGAGGGCTGAGTGGAGACCATCCAGTGCCATTTCCACTTAATGGACTGTGGCATGCTTCAGTGCAGTGATAAGGGAGGCCTCCTTGAGCGGTAATCTCCATTGACCTTGTGTTCAGAGTGGAAGACATCCCTGTGTGAACATGAATCCATGCAACACGCTCACTTTAACCTCAGGGATTGATTTTAATTTACCCTGATGGTGTTCTATTGAGAGGATAGATATGCATTTCCTGAAAGAAATACCAGTGCTTGCAAGGCATAAGAATAATAGTGGCACAGATTTAGGTCGAATGAAGTCTTAGGCTCTGCGTTCAACTTCTGCATAACCGAAATGCTGGATTACTGGCGGGTTCTTGTTTTATTGACATTCAGGGCACAACATTTTATTAGTCAGTTGCAACTTAATCAACATCACCGCAAAGTAAAGGTTATTAAAATTAATTCTGAATATCTGCAAGGAGAGCACACCTAATCACATTATTCAGAATACAAATATGTGTATAACTATATATATATATATATATATATATATATATTATGATGACATCATCGTATATATATATATATATATATATATATATATATATATATATATATATTTATTATTATTATTATTATTATTATTATTATATTAGTATACATTATGTAGTATGTTTAAACGTACAAATTATATCATTTTAAAAAAATGTAATTGAAAATTTTATGTATTTTATGTATTTATATACTTTAGTATATATTTCATAGAAACTATAAATATAAAAATTATATTACTATTGGTTTTTATAAAAGAAATCATGATTTATAAATATATTGGTATATTTTATAACTATTTTCTAATTGTACTAAATATTACATTTGTCATCCTTTTGATTAAAATAAAAAACAATTACAAGTAAGTTTAAAGAAAAAATAAAACAAATATAAAATAATGTTGATTTAAAACTCGCTAACAGGTTGAAATTTGGAATCATCTAAAAAAAATGCTGTTTGAATTCACGCTGTTGTTTCATTTTCAGACCACATTAATTGCAAAATTTTAACATTTTACACTAACAAAACCCAAGCAGAGTATTTGGGGAATATCAATAGTGTGCCGCCTTGCAAGCTCTGTAAATATTAACAGCAGTACTCTCGATTGTTGTTCCCCTCGTTTCTTCTGCTCCCCTCCCTCTTTCCTCAGTTTCATTCATCTGTAAATCAGATTAGCGTGAGGTAGTTTGTGTGGTAAAGCACTGATTAATGATTCTTGCTGCTGACTCCCAGTGCGCCCGCTACTGAAGGGTGCAGTTGGACGAGAGGAGAGTTAGTAGAAGCTCGGGCCGGGCAGCGCGCCGCTCTGCCACTGTGGCACGGCAGAGGACAGCACACAGGCACAACAGCCATTTTTTCACTAGAGAAGAGAAAGCAAGGAGGGGAGGGAAGGGAAGAGGAGGGAGGGAGAGAGAGAGGGGTGTTGAACTTGTGCCAAATGTTTGGTGGCAGGCTGTTGCTAGGAAATCAGAATCCTGAGGCAGAGTGTTCTTCAGTGAGCAGTAATGAGAGACAGGAACAGAGCTGCAAAAAACACACACCAAAAATGGAGCTGGATTTCAGAGACTGTGCACATTCACAGGGCTAGTTGTGCCCTGGATTGTCGGGTCACATTTTTGTCATGATATCTGTAAGAATGTCAAATTGTGGTCAAAATGTCTATTAATGGGGTAGTCCACACACACAATTTTTTTTTAATTCTGTCATCATTTATTCACTTTTATTATGAAGGGAGATATTTAGCACAATGTCTGAACTGCTCTTTTTTTTTTCTCTATACAGTTTCATTGTATGATGTAAAGGGCAGCATGCACATTTTGCTAAATATCTATATCTTTTGTTTTCCATGCAAAAATAAGTCACACGGATCTGAGACAACATATCTGGCTGAGTAAATGTTCACAGGTGTTTAAATTTCAGGCATACTGTTCTTTTAAACCATCCTTTTCATCATAAGCATCAGAAGAATGATGTGTATCATACACGAACATTAACCTCAGCAATGTGAGTCATCTTTGCTCTTAGTTACATTTTTTTTAATAATATACTAATGAAAATCAAATGTAAGCATTTATATAGAGCCTTGAAATATATTATGTAATTATTTTAGAAATATTTTTTTTAATTCAAATTAATTTTGATCACAGTCGTTTTCTCTTTTTATTTTTTAGAATAGTTTATTCACATTTACATTATGATAACTGCCAGTGGTGTTATTTTTAAATAAATCATTTAAAGGGCATTTTCATTAATTGAAATGAAATAATGCTGAAATTATATGAAGTATTACATGAAAAAACTTAGTAAATGATAATGCGTTTTTTTCTTCTTTTCTTTTCTTTTTTTATTATTATTATTATTGGCCTACTGTTCTTCCAAACCATCCTTCTTGTCATAAACAAAGCACAAATGTATTGTATATTACACCTGAGTATTAACCTAAGCATGTCAGTCTTTTCTGCTCTGAGTGAACACAGAGTCTCTGAAGGCAATGACATACAACTGTTCTCTTAAAGAGACAGGAGCATTTAAAGGTGTGCACTTAGTCACGTTATGGGGGAGGGAGAAAATAGAAACAGTGGGTGTGGTGAAGTGTGAGAGAGATGAAGATAATTAAAAGCGGGGCCCGGTGGGCCTCTGAGGCCCCAGCTGCAGATGGTTCTAGAGCAGCTCAGGGACATAAAAGAGGAGCTCTTGACACTTGCATGTGTGTGCCAGTTCCACTGAGTGGATGCTTCGTCCAGGGAGGATGTGGCTCTGCCGCTGAGTTAGCTGAGAAAGGAAGTGTCACCTGTGTAAAAAAACATAAAAATAAAACACTAATTCTCTGTCTGTTTTTTTTTTTCTCTAACACTATCTATAGCTCACTTTTCACATTGTGCATTTGCCTAGCGCAAGCTTTCAGACCTGTAAGTGCTCCGGTGCACACAAAGCAGGTTGAGCTACGTCTAAAATACTGTCAGCAGAGCAGGAGAGAGAGACCATTAACTGATACAGCAAGCAGTATGGCAGCCTACACCCTGAAGTGGCATTATTCTCTCTCTCTTTTTCTCCATCACCCTCTCTGTGCTTTTTTTTTTTATCCTCATCCTTTTTTCACCAATCAGACATCAGAGTTCCCTGGCAACAAAATTGGGCACTGGGATGGGGGTTGGTTGTATTTCATACTCATAATGACACCTCGTTCACAAGGGCTCAGCCGATGATTTCAGTGAGGTGACTCGCAATGCCATCCCTCCCACATAGATATCGCTGCTTTTGCTCAGACACACACACAGTCGCACTCAGGCAGACCTCCTGCTGACCTTGAGCTGAATCTGGCGTCAGCTGCCCACCAAACTGTATCCCCCACCCCGCTCCACTCCACACAGAAAGATCACACAATGCAAATCCAGCTAGTGAGGGACAGAAAATGACTGGCAGCCGCCCCATCACTGCAGGCTGGTCACTATGCTGGATTGCTCCAATGAAATTTAATTAGTGCTGCTTACTAGGGTTGTCACAATACCAGTATTTTAGTAGTCGATACTAGTAGCAGTGAAATTTCACTGTTCTCTTTGTTACCACAACAAGAAATGAATGTGCATAACCAAGCTTCATTTATTGAAATATTATTATAAAAATATTAACTAAATCATTTATATGTAGGCTTAAAGTATGATTACATTACATTATATTCACCAAGCTGCATGTCTGGTGTAGGCTCACAAAGATGAATAATAAACATTCTTAATTTATTAAAGATAAATATTGAGATAAAAAAAATTGTGTAGCCTTAAGTATTCTATTTAGTTATTAGTTATTTTTATTTTCTATTATTATATTTTATTTTTAATAAATTTAATTAATAATTTTAATTGTTTTCCCTCTTTTTGTCTGTTATTAAATAAATTTTTTCATAAAAAATAACCGAACATAGAAAATATATGTATAATATAATATAATTAGTGCTGTCAAATGATTAATTGCAATTAATCGCACCCTAAATAAAAGTTTTTGTTTACATATGTGTGTTGTATTTATGATGTGTATAAATACACACTCATACAGCATATATTTTGAAAAAATTTACATATATTTATATTCATATAATTTATATTATATGTAAATATTTATTATATAAACATAAAAAATTTCCTTAATATATACATTTAATGTGTGTGAATTTATATATACATAATAAATATACAAAGTACAAACACATTATGTAAATAAAAACTTTTACTTTGGATGTGATTAATCTCGATTAATGGTTTGACAGCAATAAAAAAAAATATTTAAAGTCTGTCTTACGTGAATATTAATATAAATGTAATATCGGATCCATTCAAAATATTGGTGTGTTTTGACGAATAAAATGATGTTTGGTCATTTACAAGGCTACATTCCCTCTTCGTAAACCTTTTAAAGGAGATTTGTGAGTTCACGTCATGTTGATTTGAATTAGTGTTTGATTTGAGGTGGTTGCCACGCCTCTGTCTCCATGTTGCTGGATGTGGACACGCTTAAAGAGATCTGCCTTATTGTATGGGTGAGTCATGCTGTCAGTGAAATGGCTTGTTTAGCTTTTCTGTGGTCTGTGAATCTCATGCCTGTGCAAGCGTGATACGTTTCTGATACCCTAACAAGTCAAGCCACCATTATTTATATAGCGCTTAATACAGTACAGACGGCTTCAAAGCAGCTTCATAGTAATAAACAGGAAAATAACCGAATCAATGATGCAAACTTCATCAAATACAAGACAACACAGAGGAAGAATTTTGTGGCCCAGACTGCTGTATCGAGGGAGAGACCAGATTAATCACAAACCCTTGCTAAATGAATATATCAATTTCACCTAGTAATATTGTTGCACTTATAATCTGTTTACCATTTTATTATTTTTCGCTAATAGCAGTCAGTAATGGTGAGGTCCTACATGATGATAAGAGCCTAATTGTACAATTATACGCACGTTGCATCTTAACCATTAGCCTCGCTCCCCCCTTTTACCAATTCATTTATGAATGCATAGTGCAAACACAACAGAAGCCAGTTAGGTATTATTTGCCATGTGTCTAATTTGCAGCGAATCAGGAAGGCATTTGTGCTGGTTGGGGATAGAAGGCTGTTTACCCGGCGGAGACATGTTTGCAGTATAATTGAAGCATCATTAGCTGACGTGAGCGCACATGGGGTTGTGTATTTTAAAGTGGTGTTATGGCATCTCGTTTGAAGACTTGTGATTGGATTTTTCACTTGATACATCTGTCTCTGTGCAGTACCATTTTAAAAAAATTGGGTTTAATACTTTTATTCAGCATGGATGCAATAAATCGATCAAAAGTGACAGTAAAGTACTGTTGTTTTTGGCTGCCTGACAAAAACTGATGACATTTAGTCTAATTTTAGTCAATGAAAATTTTATTTTAGTCTCTTTTTAGTAATGCCATTCTATTTAACCCAGTCAGTATAATACAGGTACCTAGTGGTTTAGAAAAAACTAAATATTCTTTTAGCAAAACCCATTTCAAACAAGGTTATCTTATTATATTATTGTTACCTTATAGACTCAAGAATGCATCCATTCCAGACACTGAAGACTCTCCGATTTGAATTTACAACATTTATTTTACCAACCAAACATGTTAGAAGTACACGCACATAAATTTAAATGAAATAAAAAAAAAAACTAATTAAATTTTAAGAAATAAAAAAAAATCTGCACCTTTTTCTCCCAGAGATGAACACCGGCTGGCTGGCCATCAGTCCCTTTCTCTGTATCAAGACTGATATATACTCGACGCGTCCGCAAGTTCGCTTGGGTGAGCGCGGAAAGTATGACGCCATCGCGGTTTTGCCGGAAATTCACTTTGAGTGCACTCAAACTCATTTTGTGTGGCGTTGTGCGCAGCATTTTTTTTTACTTTCCATATAGCTCTGCATCCGAACATGCTCTTCTGTGCCAGCGTTTGTATGAAACAGAAGTTTAATGTGAAGTTCAACCTCCATCAGGAGCTTTTTGATTGAAAACGTTCATTTTTTTGGAGAAAAAATGTTTGCATAGTGTAACAATTAAAACTCTATGATCACGGGAAGGAGGAGGCGGGAACCGGCGGACAATCAAAATGAAAGCTTTAATCATCAAAATAAAGACAAAACGGCACACAAATACAAAATAAAGTCCAGACATGGTCCTCTCTCGTCTGTCACTGTCATCGCTCCGGTTTTATATCCCTCCATCTCCTCCATGGGACTCGAGACCGGTGGGTCGAGCAGGTGTCGCTCATCTCTAATCACTCTACCGGCCTCACTCCTGTTCCCACTTCTCTCGGCCCCGCCCACTCGTCACACATAGTTTGTCCAAGGCTTCTTATTTGAAGTATGTTTTATTTTTATTGTATAAAATAGAATTAGAATTCATTTAGATATTAATTATACACTATATCCCTAAAGTTGATTTGTGATTAATGCGAAATAAAGCTAATAGTTTAAGATTGTTTTAAGTTTGTACATAAAGTAATTATTAATTCATCAACTCATTCATCACAAGAATTGGACTGCCCATTCTGGCAAATGACTTCTCACTGATGATTCCCAACGGTTTTAGAGTACAGTTACTCCTCGTCACTCCCTTGTCGTTTCAAAGAATAGTGCAATGGCGAACTAGACCAGTATAAAAGCTTCGTCCATTTAAGAAGATGAGCTCTCAGTCAGCAGAGGCTCGCGGAGCCAGGCGAAATTATAAATCCCGCTTTACTTTGTTTGTTGTCGTCTTCTAAATAATGCCGCGAGTGGAGCTTGAGGAAGTGACGTCTGTTGAGTCTGCGTAGTGCAACCTGATGCAGCCCCTGAAGTGAGAAACCGGAAACAGAAATACTGCAAAATAATAATGCGACTAAACGAGTTGAAATAACGGTATAAAATTTGTTTTATCTCGTTTTGGTCAACGGAAATGAAGAGACATTTTAGCGTAGTTTTTATTTTGTAAACCACATTTAGTCTAGTTTTTATTAGTCAACAATATTGCATTATACAGTTAATTATAGTCATCGTCACTAGACCGGCATTTACGTTGCGTCTCGGTTACGTCACGTGATAAAGGTTCGTTGACGACGATATGTAGTCATAATTTTTGTTGACGAAAGCAACACTACAGTAAAGACATTTATATTGTTACAAATGATTTCTGTTTCTTGACCAAATAAACATTTTACAATGATTTCTGAGGGATCATGTAACACTGAAGACTGAAGTAGCATTGCCACCACTTTAAAATATATATGCTATTATTTTAAAATATATATTAGGATATAAACGATCAGAATTTTGGATCAGTAAGATTATTAGTTTTTTAATTGGGTCTCTTCTGCTCAAGTCTATATTTATTTGATGAAAAAAAATTCAAAACAAAGAAAAACAGTAATGATAAATATTATTGCAATTTCTAATATTGGCTTTCTATTTTGATGTACTTTCAAAATTATTCATTTCGTTGAAGCAGTGCTGAATTTTCATTTGACATTACTCCAGTCTTCAGTGTCCCATAAACACTGTCCTTTTAACTTTTTATTTGTAAAAGAATCCTGAAAAATGTATCACAGGTCACAAATAATATTAAGCAGCACAACTGTTTCCAACATTGATTATAAATCAGAATATTAGAATCATTTCTAGAGGATCATGTGACACTGAAGACTGGAGTAATGATGCTGAAAATTCAGTAATAAATTAATCAATTATATTTTAAATTGCAATATTTCTTTTTTTTTCATGCATAAACTTCTTTTAAAAACATTACAAATCTTAATTATCTCAAAATTAATAACTATAAATAATTATTAATAATAATATATTAGAATAATAATATAAATAATATATGAAGTATTTTACATATTAATATATATATATATATATATATATATATATACATATATATATATATATACATATATATATATATATATACATATATATATATATATATATATATATATATATATATATATATATATATACACATATATATATATATATATATATACACACACATATATATATATATATATATATATATATATATATATATATATATATATATATATATATATATACACACACACACATATGGATATATATGTATGTATTAGATAATTAAAATGGTAAACAATTAAGTCAATTAAAAATGTATAATATTTCCCATGTTATTGTGAAAGTGAACTGTATTAT
The DNA here is from genome assembly GCF_003368295.1 of Carassius auratus. Lineage (NCBI taxonomy): Eukaryota > Metazoa > Chordata > Actinopteri > Cypriniformes > Cyprinidae > Carassius > Carassius auratus. The sequence goes on from NW_020524314.1 coordinate 24,490, forward strand.
TGATCAAATAAATGCAGCCTTATTTCAAAACATTAAAAATTATGCCCAAATCTGGTTTGAGTGATCGGATCAAAAAACTTTGTGTCTTTTTTTTTATTCTTGCATTGTTCTCCAATTAAGCCAGTTTTTTTTACTTTTAAATGAGCACCATAATTGACCCTTTCATGAGTATGTTTTACAGGTGAGGCCGGCAGGTTCCAGAACATTTGCAAGGACATTTCAGAAAAGCAAGTGCTCTCCAAAAGTTCCAGTAAATGCAGATACTCAGAGGAACGACACTCGAGCACAGTCGATGCCTCTAAAGTGTACACACACTCTCACGCTCATTGCCGTAAACCTCCTTCAAACACAATCCTTTCCTGTCGCTGAATAGGACTCGAAACGATCAAAGCCACGTGGAGTTGCGTGTTAGATGAACATTTGATCTGACCGAGTGCTCTCCACGGCCAATGGAAACCCCTCTTCCTGCTTGCCCCCGGGGAGGAAGCGACCAGCTGAGAGGTCAGGCTAATATTTAGAGATGATAAGTGGATACCGCTGGAGGTCTCCAGGCCTCTTGTTAAGGGTTAGTTACCCAGCTCCGAGAAACCCCTCCTTCACGCCACCTCAGACATGGGATAGCTGCTCTGCCAGACACTCCAGCTGAAACATTCATGTGCCGCAGCCGTGAAATTGCCACGAGTAGATGAAGTGCGGAGACACCCGAGTTGCAGCTGATTGTTTTTTAATGCGCTGAGCATTGAGACTCGCGCATTACTACACAGATCCGAGTATGAGAAGGGGATGAGTTCTCCGATATGACAGGATCAATAAAATATCACAGAGTGTTAAATACTGTATCAAATACATGCTGAGATCTAGCTGAATGAGGCAGGCGTTTCGAAACACGGTGAATGATTCAGACACCAAATGACATTGAATACATTTCGTTCTATTGACCTCATTCTGGAGTTTGTTTAGAATCCTTCCCCTCGGGTCGATCGCAGATGTAAGGCTACCTCAGAATAATGCCCTGAACTTCTCTTCACCCGTGTTCGTACGGCTAAAGGCGCAGTCTGTGGTATGCTTAATATAGTCTTTTACTAAGATTTATAAGCACTTTTGGGGCCCCAATGAGAAGAGATGAAGTTTCCTTCAAAGCCACAATTCACCTGGTTGTTTATTAGCGGCGGCGGTTGGGTTGGCTGATCCCAGCTATGTGTGTGAGAAGAGTTAGAGTAACACTGTGCAGATGTTTGGGCATGGAGCAGATGTCAAGAACGGGGGTTTGGGGAAGGAGGGATTCACACTTCTCTCAGAGCGATTGTTCGTTTTACATCACCTGCAATTGTTGATGGGTAATGATGTGCACGTTTACGCAAATCCCTTCTTCTGTGCGTATCTACAGCTCCAATGTGGACCCGCTTGCATCTAGCTTAAGCACTGAGATTTTTCCAAAAAGCAAAGGAGGTTGTAGGTTATTTTTTTCTCTTGTACACTAGAGCACATATTTATTTTGCCCTCCTTTTTCACTTTCTGAGAGTCAGCGCTGGTGTGCAGTGAACTGGTGTGGGTGAGCGTATGTTGGCACGTATACTGAACACCTGAATATCCTTCTACCTTTTGTGTTTGGCTTTGTAAATACAATTTCTAGTCCTATAAAATGTTTTTGTGAGACATGTTTGATAGCATGCTCGGTGAAACATGAAATGTCCTAGCCCTGAATTATGATTTTTTTTTTCGTTTTCTTTTCTCTTGACTATGATTTTAACAAGCAGTATCTTATTTATTTGTATATTGTTTTCGATTCAAGCTGTGTTTTTGGCTGTAACCTGGCTCACCTGGCTGGGGCCCATCATACAGCCTCCAGGGCTGAAAGAGGCAGCAGTAATGCAGCTGTACTCCCACACACACCCTCCCTCCTAGAAACAAGACATGCTCCATCCATAAGCCTTTTGGCTGGATGCTGTGGTCATGTTTAGGACATGTAGGATATGCTAGAGCAGAGCATGTATGGGTCTTAGGACCTTCATTCATATCTTTAACCTCTGTTAAACATTTAAAACAAAAACCTGATAGAAGATGATTCAGTCTGACTGTATTTGAGTGTTTCTTCAACTTTGGTCACTTTAATGTCCTAGAGGTTTGTTTAAAAAATGAAGGTCACATTAAAACTGTCTTGGAAATGTTTTCCCATCGTCATAATTTTTTTTGCTATTTTTCAAATGACCATTATGCAGAGATTTTATGATTTGAAACTTCTACCAAACCCAATCATACACCATGAAAATCCATCATACAAATGGAGTTTATTAAATCAAAAATTTTAAATATATTATTTAAAAAAATGGCTGGCACAATTGGAAATGACATTTAATGAATGTCGAAGCTTTTTTGGAATGAAACTGTATAACTTATTATGCCTACATTGGACACCTTTATGCATTTTTGTACCCTACATTACCATTATTTAATATTTTCACACTTTGTTGAATTTTTCATGATAATAATAACACTGAACAATTGTTCAAAACGTTTTCTTTCTTTAGCAATAAGTATACAAAGTATGAGATGTGATGTAGTAGGCAGTAAATAGAGAAATCATGGTAATTATTACCTGTGAATCTCTAGTTGAGTATGCAAAGATTATCCTTAAAAACACAGAGGTCAGATATCATTTTAAACATTTTTTGAATGAAATATTTCACCAAGATGCCATTGAACACCATACATTTGCATGTACTGTATGCATTTGGCAGACGATTTTATCCAAAGTGACTTACAGTACATTCAGGCTATATATATATATATATATATATATATATATATATATATATATATATATACAGTACAGACCAAAAGTTTGGACACACCTTCTCATTCAAAGAGTTTTCTTTATTTTCATGACTATGAAAATTGTAGAGTCACACTGAAGGCATCAAAACTATGAATAAACACATCTGGAATTATATATGGAATTATATACATAACAAAAAAGTGTGAAAATATGTCATATTGTAGGTTCTTCAGAGTAGCCACCTTTAGCTTTGATTACTGCTTTGCACACTCTTGGCATTCTCTTGATGAGCTTCAAGAGGCAGTCACCTGAAATGGTCTTCCAACAGTCTTGAAGGAGTTCCCCGAGAGATGCTTAGCACTTGTTGGCCCTTTTGCCTTCTGTCTGCGGTCCAACTCACCCCTAACAACAGTAATGCAGAATTTTTGTTAGTAGGCAAATGAAACTAGAGAGAGTGAAAAGTTGTGATCTTTATTATCTAAAGGTCAAAATGTCCATAGTTGAAGAAACTCCCTTATATTCTAATAGCAAGCCCTACAGTATTCACCCTAGATCAGGACCTCTTAGCATCATAAGACCGTCTTGTGCCTATTTATGGAGCCACTGACAAGAAACTATTAAAAGAGCTATTAGCCTGTGACATAACAAGGTGACGTCGTGGAGTGCTCTGAGATGGGCTCATCATCTGTGGTTTGCTGGAAGATGTGAGTCACCGAACAGGAAGAGCAAAAATGGGATGAAATGAGGAAGTGGGTGAATAAGTCGATCTGAAAGAACAAGATTCCCGCTCCGGTCAGTATCTCAAATGTCAGCCGTTTCCATTAAGGGATTCAACAGATCATCATTCATGAGAGCAGGGGGCTGCTATTGAGTTAAATCACATATCTTAGAAATAACATTACATAGGCATTTTCTCTTAGTTAAGCATATTGTTCGCCAGTGTATTCATAGGTGTGTTTAATTCCATGACTATACACATTTATTGTATAGAAATTGAATTCTATTAATAAATTAGCACTTTCCTACTTTTCACACAGAAATACTAATGAGCGCTTAGAATAACCCATAACAATCGTGGAGGCGTGGAGCTTTTATTAGGCCTGTTAATGGTAAGTGCTGAATTCCCTACAGTTCTGGGTGCTGTGGCTGGCTTTGGAGTTTCCAGCGCTCCGCTGTATGAATATTCAAATAGCTCCATTAATGAGAACAGAGCTGGATCAAGGCTGCGGGCTCCGCGATACGCTTCAATATGAGTTTGAAGCAGCGCAGCTGGTGGGTATACGCACATCAGGATGTGATGCTGGGGCATTTCTGCCCTGGGATCTTTCTCAGAAAGAAGTCTTTTCTTCTTTTTCCTTCCCCTTTTTTGATTTTTTAATAACACTGTATGTTTGAAATGGGTCTGATTCAAGGCGAAAAACACAAATGTGTTGTCAATAAAAGAGCTTGAAATGGCGCAGAATTCTCAGATCAGCTTGAGTTAATTAGCGGCGCTTTAACGAGTCATTTTACAAGAAATTATGAGGCAACAGATTTCTGAAATGTCACAAAGGGCAAGCTTTTAAATGGTGAAGTGTAGTGCACATAATAAACACTGCCGTTTAAAATGTTGGGGTCGGAGTGATGTATTTTCTAATGTATTTTCATAAAGTGTTTTATGTTCACCAAGGCTGCATTTATTTGATAAAAATACAATAACAGTAATGAAAACAGAAATATTGTGAAATATTAACATTTAAAATAACTGTTGTGTAATTTAATATATTTTACATGTAATTTATTCTTGTGATGGCATAGCTGAATTTCAGCATCATTACTCCAGTCTTTGGTGTCACATGACCCTTTAGACATCATTCTCATATGCTGATTTGCTTTCAAGAAACACTTCTTATCATCACAGTTGAAGCATCCGGTTCATTTTTTTTGGATACTGTGAACAAATATTTTTTATTATTATTTTTAGGATTTGATGAATAAAATATTCAAAAGAACAACATTTACTTGAAATGCAAATCATTTGCAACATTGTAAATGTCTTTACTCTCACTTTTTGTCAATTTATTGTACCCTCGCTGAATAAAACTCTTAATTTCTTTTAAAAACAAAGAAATTTCACTGATTGAACATTTAGAACAGTTCTGTATATTATAAATATATTCTGCCACACAGTAGATCATGAAGTGTATATAAAATCTCCTACAAACCAGTGAATTATTTGAATGGTCTTTTAATTATTAACCTCTTTCAATGCTAGATAGTTAGAGATGCATTTACATTTCTCCTTGCATACTATATATATGCAAGTTATTTTATAATTATTATATTTTTTTTGTTTTGCACTTGTATTTTTGAAAGCCACCCAAATAAGTCAAGAAAGTAATAGTTTTTCCATCCGTAATAACTAGCAAATCCCCCCCCCACACCATTTTTTCTACACTTACACACACACACACACACACACACACACACACACGACAGTCCTGTTTTCTCTTCTGTGGGGGTCTTATCTTTTGGGCTCAGGAAGTAGTTTGAATTAACAGGCTGGCTTTGAAGCCATCAGGCAAGGTTAACCCCACAAGTATTTCCTGTTATGGCATCGCTCTTAATCCATGAAACCAGATTTCTCATCTGTAAAGTAGATAATGTGTCTGGAAAGGCAAAAACATTTACTGTGGGTTATCATGATTAAGCAGCTTAGCCGCGACACATAGCGCTGGGGAATAGCAGCAGGAGACGGCTCCTTTCTCTCCCTCAGAAAATATCACTACTGGATTGATGCAGTGAGCCTCTCTCGAAAAACAATCAATTTCTGCCCCCGTAATAAATGGCCTGTTTGTTTGGATTCATGGCGGAGTGGAACGAGGGAATTTTCTTTCCTCCCCATCATGTCATACTCGGTTAATGAGCCGACTGCGCGCCTGACATTATTGACTGATAAATAACGCAGGAAATTACTTTTGATTCCTTTTGTATTCACATATCACAGCATTCCAATTAATCAGCAGCAATTTCTACTTCAGCATTACCTTTTATAAATGTATTCAATTTCATGGCAAATCACAGATGCTACAGCTTATTAAACCCCTCTTGATCTCACGCTAACCTTAATGTAACATGCACGCGCTCTGCATCGCAGAGGCCTAATAACAGCGTGGCAACTGCAGGCTTCTTCTAACACATTATTTCACATGTTTCGAAACCACAGACCATGTTAGCACAGTAATAAACACCGCCCAGCCCTGTGCTGTCCTGCTCGCATCTAAACCTACACGACTTTGCACACTGTCAGCCAGGATGTGGTCAACTAACAGCTTACCGTGTTTGCCTTCTGAAAACGATGCTTGTTCGAGTTACAAATAGTTTCACTCACGCCACCGTAGGTTTGATGCACTTTACTGTAAATACTCAGACACTCGGGCAATATGATTTCTAAACGCCAGGGTCATTCAAAAAAAAAAAAGTCCATCTTGCAAAATATGTTGCTTTGATTTCAATTTTGTCTTCGTCCTTAAAAGTGGATTGTTGAGTTGAGGGCAATATTACAAAATAATGTATGACTATATTTTATATCAGTTTTATGATGTTGCACTTTCTCTAAACAACATATATTCATAAGATATAAATTGATCATTTAAAACTAAATTGATCATTTAATGGGAATTGTTACTTATTATTATTATTACTATTATTTTAAACAAATTATTTTTCAGCATGGTGAGGAAAATCACTTTGAACTTTGACTTTGGAAGTACTTTTCTGTATGGTTTCTAACATAAGTAATAGCAATGTCAAAGTGTTTTCTTTCTAAAATGTTTAATTTATATTTATTTATATATATATATATATATATATATATATATATATATATATATATATATATATATGTGTGTGTGTGTGTGTGTGTGTGTGTGTGTATATATATATATAATGTTTAATTTATATTACAAAATAAAATATTATTATTATTATTATTATTATTATTATTATTATTATTATTATTAATTTAGTTTTTTTGTTACTTAACCTTGGAAAACCAAAATATTAAATTAAATAATAAACCATATAAAGACAATTAATCTGACACTTTAAATAAAAATGCAGCAATATAGACTACATAGAGATCATTTAAACAATTTAATATTTTTTTTCTGACTGTTAAATAATGCTATTTTATATGGCATTTCTTGACATTTCTTGTTTCTTCTGAAAGGTCATGGATGTGATTGTCACCATATTGTGGGAATGACTCACCTGTTGCACTGCTGTGAGTGTAAATGCCTGCTGTTTCTCAGATGAGTTAGGATCCACTCTCTCAACCAGTGACGAGGATCCCCACTCATGTCCTACTCCTACGAGGGCAAGCTGGGGCCTTCATTTAAGAAAAGCAGGATGGGTTTTTCATGTATGTCTCATCCCCACCAATTTGGCCCTCTCCTGCCCTCCCCCTCTTTTTCCTGGTAAAAAGCATAGCCATCATGGGATTCAGGCTCCAATTAGTAACCCTTTGAGTGGAGGAGTCTAAACCAGGCAGATGTACTTGTGCAGATGAATGAAGGGGGAAGCGGATGTATGTGCTTGTACTACGAGTCAGGGCTGTTAAATTGGCTCTGATGATTTCCATTTTGTGGCACAATTAGATTAGAGGAAGGAATCGCACGCTGATCAGTGGCTCTGAAATCAGTATGACACTTCTTTGATGAACCCTTCAGTGTTAAGAGAGGGAGATGATGTGACAGAGAGAGAGAGAGAGAGAGAGAGAGAGAGAGAGAGAAGCCCTGTTTTCACTAGCTCTCCCTGTCTGTCAGAGACATTTTAAAACAGATTTGGCTCTGAGATGGGGTTTGCTATAAGCAGCACAGGTGGCATCATTTGTTTGTGTGCACACCAAAAGCACTGACACAATTTTGACAAGAAAATGCAGCTACCGGAGAGTAATATGAACTGGACCCAAGGGAGACATGTCTTCAGATCTTTAATCTGTTGGGACATTACCATGAGGATCAGTGTATACAAACAAACTACAATTCAAGCTGTTGAGGGACTTTACAGAGAGACTCTATTCATGAGGGAATGTGTGTTTCACAAATCACCTTTGTTTGGTGGGAAATAATACTAGCACTATGGTATGATATGATATGATCCCGTGTCTTGTGAAATGTTTCATACAGTGTGCAACATGGAATTAAAGTAGATTATGCATGGAGGTTTTCTCATTAAAGAAATGAGTTTACTGCACATTGGGGTATTTGATGTTAATGACGTGACTTGATCAGCTGTTATTTATTTCACATTTTATAGAGTTATGTGTTTGTGCTGTATCTACTATTTGATTAGATTTTTTGAATAACCATAATGTATTTGCATTGAGTTTGTTGGCAATTTAAAATTCAAGCAACATTGTGAATACAGCAACGATTTTAATGAGCTTTTTATTTGGCCATTAAGTTGTCTAAACAGCATGTGATTATACTAGTTTTGTGTTAAGAGAGTGTTGAGACATGTAAAGAGCGTCTCTGATAGAAATTTCAGAGGCAAAAGCAGTGTTAGAGGCAGTTCACTTGATTTCTGTGAATCAGTTCAAACTGACTGGTTTAATGAATTTGCCTTAAATCTTTTAATGCAGAGATTTATTTGTGCCATTTTTCATGTTTCTGAAAAGTAAATAAAAATGAGTTTTATACTTCAACATCTTTTAGTGGAAAACTGTGAAATCTTGCTTTGATTTTGGTTTGAATTATTATACTTATTGATTTAAACATTTTAAATCTATATTGACTGCAGTGGCTGTTTGGTCAAAATTATAATCGCTTTAAATGGACCAATCTACAGCTTTATGCCATTTCAGAGCAATATATATAGAAAACAAACTGTTTTACCAGCCCCAAACTATGGAAGAGTAAATTATGGATTTAATTTACATGAAATTTCAGGATTCTTTGATGAATAGAAAGTTCAAAAAACAGCATTTATTTCAAATCTTACAGACCCCAAAATTTTATTTTGAATTTCACGATTTCAACCGTATGTTTTTTCATGCTGAATATCCTCTTTTACTGAGAATGTATTGGTTCTTTACATAAACCTTTGATGCTCCTTATCTTTTGTTGTGAAATTGTAACATTGCAAATCCAGAAGTGAAGGGTAAAGATCACCAGACACTGAATGTAAGACTCTTTTCCTCTTCCCCTTTTTCTCTGTCTGCATTGGAGAGCAGATCAATGTGATCTTATTGCCATAGACAGAGAGCCTTGAACAAATATGATTTGCACATCATTTGGGTAGCACGATGGCATTATGCAACGTATTTCCCTGTTAGTGGCACAATGGAATAGAGAACACAGAGTGTTTGTGCCGTGAGGGCAGAGTGACACACGCTTGTCGAGGAGTGACGCTCGACATGTAACAGGCCCTTCTGATGTGACTGTTGACAGACGATTCGCTCTCCTCTCGGCTCTGTTTCACATGTAGTGGCGTCACTTTGAAGGGTGTAGCTGTAAGCCATATCCTCCCTTGTTCACTGCACTTGTTTCAATATTTAATGCCAAAGGTCAGCCAAGCGAAGCCGTTGCCCCACATAAAGGATTGCAGAGGAGTTGTCTGTCAACTCGGAGGACTTGTTGGCCACTCCGTTCCTCACAGTTTCTCAAGCAGACGTGATGAATTGGTGGTGATTGATCGATCCTTATCAACACGCTGTCAAGTTTATTGTGCGCTGGTGTAACACTGCCCTCATTGCCCCTGTAAAGCTGTAAAGGAGATCGTATCTTTGTGCCATTTCATATTAATATGTCATAGATTCGATGCAATATGTTTGCAATGTTTTGTTTACTGTAAGATGTGTTCTTTTTTCCCAAGTGTGGAAGTGTTGGGCATTGTGAGGGTGGATTTTATTGTGAGTCTTACTGTCGAGCCGCAGGAAGAAAACCATAGAGTTGAAGCCTCTCGTTGGACCACTGTTGCCTTTTGAAAAAGGCAGAAAGTTTCCCTTTTCCTCGCAGGAGAGATAAGGCCAAGTGCCTGTGAGGATTACATTGGCTAAGCCCTTATCATTCCAGAAAACTCACCGCCTGCTTCAGTATGACTGCACGTTAAAATCAAGAGGAAATATTCCACTTTTAAGTGTTCTTATTCCCATTGAAAGTCATTACTGGGCCAGAAGAGGACAAGACTTTTTTTTTTCTCCCTTTTTCAGCCAGTTTTTTTTTTTATTCTCACTCAAACGGCTGGCTGAGGACTGCTGTTTAATGCACAGAGTCAGGTGGCTCTGTCAGAGCTGGCACTAAGTGTCCTCTTTATTATAAAGACATTTCTAATATCCTCAGGATGATTGTTATTCGGATGGGAGGCTGTCATGATTACAAAACATAGACTCTTGGACATCTGGACCTTAAAGGGATAAGTCCAAGAATTAAAAATATAATCTGTATGCTCTTCCAAGTTGTTTTGTTACCCTTAACACATTCTTTCTTTTCAAGTCATTTCAAGAAACACAGAAGATTTTTTTTTAAGTATTATTAATATTTAATAAGTGTGTGTGTGTGTGTGTATATATTTATATATTATGTACACACACAGTATGTGTATGTGTGTATATATATATATATATATATATATATATATATATATATATATATATATATATATATATATATACTGTGTGTACATTATAAATATACACACATGTGGACTATATACGCATATATATATATATATATATATATATATATATATATATATATATATATATATATATATATATATGTGTGTGTGTGTAATATAAATCTTTTGTTACAAATAAGAATAATATAACAATAGAAATAGAATAATAATAAAATAGATAATAGAATAATAATAGAATAAATAAGAGTACTGATTTCTAATATATATTCAGAAAGTACTGCAGATGTCAAGATTTTCAGTAAATGTTATCTTTATATGTAGGTCTGTTAAAATATAATGCTCAAATTATATAGGTTTCTAGATATTTTGTGCTTTTTGTCATTTTTGAATTCACTGCCATTATATGGAAAAGAACGGCTGTGATATTCTTAAAAGAAAAATTTGTGTTTCACAAAAGAAAAGTCATACAGGTTTAGAATGGCATGAGAGTGAATAAATGCTGGCAAAAAAATAATAATTTTTCATTTTTACACATTTTCTTGCTCTTTCCATCTATTCATCTTTCATTTACATCTCAGCATGTACCCGATTTTGATGCCTGTCCTCTTTTACCCCATCTTTCCTTAGCTTCCATCTCACTTTCCTCTGCTGTTCGTCCTTATTTCTCTCTGTCCTAACCTCCCTCCCTCCCTCCATCCATCTGTCTCTCTCAGTGAGTCCTGTGATCACTCTCTCCTCCTCGGTCTCCCAGCGAAGCTAAAAATGAATTGGTTGCTTTGAAGTTTCATTGAGTGCTTTATTACAGGACTAAATAATGCACACAGTGGCAGAGAGTTTTTCCTTCATTAAGACATGCTTCCTGTCAGCGTACACCTGACTTCCTCAGCGATAATCAATCCTGTGTCTGGTAACCAGTCCTTAGGGGTGCTCTCTATTTGCCTCGCTTCTATTGATTATGATTATGAAGACAATGTCTCTGTGTGGCTGTCGGCAGCCACTCTATTATATTTTCTGTAATCATACATTAAAGTGGTCAGAAATGAGTTAAAAGCAGCTATCAGATCACATCCAGATTGGAAGGCATTAAAGTCAACATGAAACTAAATTGACCAGGTTTACTTTATTAATGCACTACTTTGGATGTATTGTAAATTTTTAATAATCATTTCAAATAAATGGTTTCTCCTTATATAAGCCTTCAGCTAATTATGTGCTCTGCCTCTAAAATGACCGTCCTTTAGAACTGATGTTCACAGACAAATAGCTTAATAATAATAAATTATGAACACTAATATACTATAATGTACTATATTATAAATACATAACTATTAAATGTGTGTGTATATATATATATATATATATATATATATATATATATATATATATATATATATATATATATATATATATTTTTTTTTTTTTTTTTATATATATATATAAAATAATAGTACTATTATTATTATTATTTATTAAGGGTGTTGTCTTAGGCTACTGTTAATGTTGAATATTGTGTAATTTTTTTTGTAGAACAATTTGACGGGGGTGGGGCGGGTTAAAAGATAATTGCTTGAATTATAGGTGTTCATTATGATTATTTAATTAATAACGGATAACAATTCTATTAGATTTGAATCAAGTTAGGAATGCTTCAAATATAACTCATAAGGCATTATTCCCAGCACAGTCATTTGAACACCCATTCACTGATTCAAATGAAGAAATCAATAAATTGTTTTATTACGTTTTGTGATATTCTTCCAAGGGATTAAAATGCAATAGATGGAAGTTAAATTTCACAGCTGTAGAATTGGATTGTCAGTTGCTAAATAAGGAGCACCAGCGTTTTTCTCTCCCTCCTTCACGTCTCTCAAGGCTTCAGTAAATTTAAGTCCTCTCAGGGTTTTGTAGTTCGCTCAGCACAGATTGCCTTAAGTGGCTTATGGCAATTGCAGTTTCTTGGTGCGGGCAGGGAGATGCTGCCGAGGGGGAGGGCAGGAAGCGAGGGGAGCATTTAGCCATGCAATTACAGCCAGAATGACTCCATAGGTCTCTTCTCTCTCTCTCTCTCTCTCTGTGTGTGTGTGTGTGTGTGTAATGTGCAGTATGGATGAGCTTCTTCCACCCTTAACTCCCTCCAATCAAACAAGCAGAGCCTAAAACAGACAGCATATTTATCAGTCCATGTGGCGTTGTGGCATCAAGCCTTAAAGTCATGCAGAAGGGCTTCTTATACCAGCTTCCATCATATCACACTCCTATATGCTACAACTACAAGCTGTTTCATATTTCCTGGCATATAAGAGGCCTTGAACACAGGGTTTTTCATGCATTTGTACATTTTTGTGTCCACTCAAGCAAAATAAGCAAATTTAATCATGTGTTTTTTTTTCCCCTTAATTTTTTTTTCTGTTCTTTTTGTATGCTAAATGAGCTTCTCGACAACATGGAAAATGTTTCTGCACAGGTCACTGTATATTTGGCCACAAAACCTGTTCGGCCCTTTTGAATGTGATAAAGAGCCGTGGAGGAAGTCCGACATCTCAACAGATGTGAAATAGAAGAAAACTTAGCTGCTATTGCAGAGATGTTTTTCATTGTTGTTATAACGTTGGGAGTTCTAGTAACAATGTTTTTTTATTACTTATTACTCCTAACAAATTTTGTTTTGTAGAACCAGTGTTTGCATGGGGGGACCATCAGTGTATTACCTAGTTTAGTTTGTTTCATAATTACAAAAGCCACAGTTAAACTAGAAGAATAATTGTGAGTATTCAGTAAGGGTAAGTGTATAGACTCTAAAGTATCTAGGTCTTTAAAGCCTGGATCTCCACCAAGATGTTTGTTTTTCCTCATGTGTAAAATGTTTTCCGTTCTAATGCTCTCTGATTGTAGGGAATAAATACTGGCCTTGGTTGCCTTCACATATTCCAACAGAGGACTTAAATCATTATGAGCTTTATGAAAGGAAAATGATATGTTTTTTTTAAAGTAGGAAGCAAACATTTTCATTAGAGGCACAGTCCTGATTCGGTAAGCGCTCGGTAAACTAGCCTTATATGAAGTACGTTTGACGCATCATAGAGTCTTTGATGTAGAAAATTCTAATTCAAACGAATCTTGATGATTTTTTAAAGCAATAAGCATCCTTATTACATGGCTCTTTGGAATACTCGATTCTGATTGGTCAGTCACCGCTTTCTGTGGCCAGATGTTTTTGCATATTGGGCAATAAATGGTTTATTTTAAATAGACGTTATCTTTAGTAACAAACCGCATATTTGAAGTCTAAACAAGTACATTCTCGCTGTACAATAACAGTATTATTTATACAATGATAGTGGATTTGGGTGTCCGCCATGACACTCGCTGTGAGAAACGCTGCAAGCATAGTGGTACAAATTGTGAAATGGTTGGAGTTGTGTTATTACTAGAATATCACACTCCTCTCAGCCAATCAGATTCGAGGACCAGAAAGAACTGCTGTGTAATGTAAAATAAACATTAGAATGATGTAAGAATTGATACTTTCATTTGTTTATTATAATGAACATCTTGACTATCCATGTCTCCATACACATCTACTTTATAAATCTGAAATGCGGTTTTGTAATTATGTCAGCTAATGTTTGCATTTAACTTCACACATGTGTACATAAGCTGTACAATTTAAAAAATTTTTGACCCTGGTAGCTTAACCTTGTGTGATGAATAATTGATATCACAGAAACACTGTATTAAACATTAGTTTTCCAGTGACCTCCCCAGCTCCTCCTTTTTCTTCAGCTTCCTCTTGTGATTCCTCGCTGGAAGGTGACGAGGGCTGATTTGCTATCTGACACAAGTGTTCACTCTCTCTCTCTCTCTCTCTCTCTCTCTCTCCTTACAGTGTCTGGTCTCAAGGGTGATGTATACCAGAGCTGCTTGTCTGCTGTTTCTAAGGGCAAACAGTCTCTCGCCTTGGCCACCACTCTAATTACCATGGCCTTGGCAGATCAATGACTGATCCTTTTTTTCCCCCCATTGCACAAATGTGTCACTTTAGCTGTGTGTCTTTCCATTAGCTCGCTCAATCATTGGCGGCTGATGAGACAGGGAGCAGCATGCCTTTCTTATTGGCTAAGGTCCAAGGCCTCGCTAATATAATCCTCTCCATCGATTATGTTCTGTTGACTTTCAGGAGAATTTTTTAGAAGAGTAATTAGGAGCCACCCGCCCCGCAGCTGCTCCGAGGAGCCAAATACATTAGTATGTACCGTCGCTTTTTAAAAAGCACCTATATCCTCTGTGCTGTTGGATATGTTATTACACTCTCATTTTCTTGTATGGATAGAGGGTGACATTTACATATTGTAAGTTAAAATTATTTTTTTTTAAAGAGGAAGCACTGTGACATCATCCAATTTGATCATTTAATAAACGGATGCAGCCAGATTCTTTTGTTAGTCTTTTTAGCAAAGGTCTTTTTAATATGAGGAGCTAAAAAAATATCATCCTGCATGTGATTATCAGGCAGAATATGCACCTTGCAGATTTCTACAGAATTGGAATGAAATGCTGAATGTATAAAGTTAATAATTTTTTATATATATATATATATATATATATATATATATATATATATAATTCAATTAATAATAATACTTATATAACACTAATATATTACACTACCTTTTAAAAAAATTCAGCAATGTAAAGTTAAATGTTAGATTTCCATTTCAAGTATTTTGTTTCTAATAAATTCAGCTTTGTATCACAGGAAAAATGTTTTTTTTTAAATTGTAATAATATTTCATACTATCACTGTTTTTACTGTATTTTTTTTCTCTAGTAAATGCAGCCTATAAGAGGCTTCTTAACAAACATTTTACTGACCACAAATCTTTAAACGAAAGTGTAGTTGTTAAAATCTATTTTAAATATGTATGATGTATATTCAAAAAATTTTTGTTGCATTTATCAGTCTTTAGAAAGCAAAATGAAGTGGTAATAACATCCAGTTTTGTTGAAATTAACCAATGTGGTTGCATAAAAATTATATTTAATTAATATTGGTTATATTTATAACATAACTTTTTACTCTGATATTCTTATGAACATTCTTTTAAAATGTAATTATATTAAATTTTCCTCAGAGCCTTCCCTTTTCCGACTTCTTGCACCCCTTGTGGGGAGTCCCTGCACCCCCTTTTTGAAAGCCCCAGGCTAAAGTGTAGTTGCCTTTAGTGGACCTCTATAATGAAATCATAACACACACAGCGATCCCCTGTGATGTCTACCCTGCCAATCATTTACAGAGTTCTTCACATCCTCCACCCCTCCCATGTTAGTTTATTAAACATTTTGGCTTATTAATTATGCCTTCAGATGCCAATAAGCGTCTAATACTCTTAGTTTAGCATGCATTACCACTTCAATCTAAAATCAACACCAAAAAAATCCTCCAATTCTGTCTGGGCCTGGTAATGACTTGATTCAGGTAGATTTATGAAAAAGATTTTTATGAAATACAAATTAAAAGTGTTAGATGAGCATTTGGCTCCAAATTATTTCTAATTAAAAAGTAGCATTGCATGTTATGATAACGTTACAGGCGTTTCATTGCGTTCCAAAACACCCTAGTTGGGCGGACAGGAGAGGACTTGTTGCATAATTACATGCTCTATGAGCCGATCTGTCTTTTCTTTGAAAGGATAATTGTGTCCTGATGAAACCTTTGTAGTTGAGAGAGAAGAGAAGCCGGTGGAGTTGTGCCACCCACCACGAATGTGTGGGCCATCAAGTTAGCTCTTTCATTCCTCACAACTATTTTTAAGCAAGGCAATTTACTCAATTGACTCTATGTACATACAACGTCTGCAGCTCTGAACTGTGGATCAGATCTGTGTAAAAGCATCTTCTCTTTGTGTGTATATACACCAAAGTCCTTAAATGGAGAATATAAATAGAGGAGCGACAAGCTATAATCAAATCAACATGTTATCTGTTTATGCTCTTTAAAATGCAGCGAGATCATGAGTTGTTCTGGTGTCAAACGCAGGTTATTATGCTCCACCAAGCTTCTCATTTTCGTCTTTGTTTAGAAAATGCCGTTCGCCTGATGTGACCTCGGCTCAATGTTTGGAAGTGTCCTGCCCGCTATGGTATTTTGGTTTATAGCGCACATCATGTGAGTAGCCGGCCCTCACGTTGGGCTCCTGCTAATGTTTACATAATAGATGTCAGGTTGGCTGAGGCCTGAGGTCCATCAACACGCACTAACTCACAGCGGACCTCGGCTCGCTTCACAAACCCCGCTGTTCCCATTTAAGGCGCTTGACCCAGGTTTATTAACAACCTTTAGAGTTATTTTACACAATGGCATGAGGAATGTGCTCAAAGCAGTGACGATTCTTGTTCTTTTTGCGACGGTCGCGGTAGGAGGTTATGTCCGCCGCTGACCGTTGCCCATGTTGCCGCGCTGCATCTCTGGCCTGCTTTTCCCTTTATGAATGACTGATGTTGCTATCAAACACCCTGCCCACATTTGGTCTCATCGTTAGGCATTGACAAGAGGCACTGCTGTTGATGTTTTCATCAGGGACTCTCTCCACAGTTGCCGTCAGATGATTATTTAAACAGCCATTAATCATTAATGGCCCACTTTTGCATGCGCTCTTATGTTTCTGAGGGCGCGAGAGCCGGTTACGCTGCGTGGCACGTCGCAATCGAAAAAACGCCTTCGAATACGGCTTATATTTCACTTTTAGCCTACGTCTCCACGCGAGGGCAGGCATCGAGTTTGACAGCCTTCACACTACGTTGGATGTGTTTACGCATTTGTTTCCTGTGGCGTTCGAATGGGATTTGACAAGCCCAAAGAGCGTGTGGAGGATTAATAAGCCCGACGGTTCCTCAGAAAGACTGAGACTGGTGTAGAATATGTATCCACTTAAAGCAAGACGAGGCCAGACTGTGTTCTTGGCTCGCAATTCCACATCTTCTGGCATCCCGGCATTCAATGGCGTAAATTTGCAGTAGACAATAACATATTTCCACCTCTTGGCATCGTGCCGTAAATTAAAAGTAGTTTTTCTGCTCTGTGATTATTACTCTTGGCTGCTTCAGCTTCTTTGGCTGTAACCCTAATAGTTATGAGCAATTCACTGAAACAATGTCAAACAACCACTTGATGAAATCACTGCAACTGTTGATTTAAAGGGATAGTTCACCCAAAAATGAAAAGTCTGTCTTCATTTTCTCACCCTCATTACACTTTTGTTCATCTTTAGAACACATGAAGATAATTTTAATAGTCTCTTCATCATTTCGGTCCATTCATTTGATAGTCAACGCAACCGAAAAACTTGACGAATAAAAAAAATACAAAAAGGGAGTACATGTGAATTGCTTTTACAAAGTTTTCTGTACTTAGTGAAACATTTTGACACAAAAAGAGACAAAAATTTCTTAATTAGTTTTTTGAATGTGAATGAAAGTCTTGGAAACAGCATGATGTCGAGTAATTGATGACAGAATTGTCATTTTTGAGTGAACGATCCCTTTAACCGTATAAAGACATCCCACACTTGTCAAAACCACGTTGGTTGCATATTAGTTGTTTACATTCATCTGCTTGTTTTTTTTAAACAAAAATATGTTGATGGCAATATTGTTCCAAAGTAGCATCTGTCCCTTTACCAATGTGTTAAGCAGACTGTGCAACTCATCCAGGCGAGCTTTCAACAGCATTTTCAATTTACCTTGCAAACTCCCGGCATGCTGAGGAGCGAGATGCATCCAGTGCTGGCGCGTCAGGTGCCTCTTTGTCTTGTCCAACGAATCAAGTGTTGTTTTTTTCGGTATCTCAACAGCAGGTGAAAATCTAATTATACCAGGATAGCGAGAAGAGGCGAGCTGTTGCCATATTTTAGCAGCTCTTAATTGTGTGCTAAATAATCTGCCTCATGCACTCACTCCCATGTGGAGTCGCACCATAAAAAATGTGTCCGTGTCTCAAAAAGTCACGGAAAGGTGTTTACTTTGTTTTCCCTCCTAAGCTTTCTTAGCACTAGCACGTTCCACTCCCCATCTTGAAGTCTGTCAAACTGACATTTTAACAGTAAAGGGAAAACAAACAAAAACACACCGGTGCACATATAACACCTTATCGGGATAGTCTTCTCTCTCACTACAGTAGATATTTTGTTATTGGATCGAGGCACCTCAAGGCTTTGGACTCCAACTTTTTTCTTGGGGTGGGGGGGTCCATGCTAAATCCCAGATAAATTTGCTCTCGGAACACTAAGTACTCGGTACGTTGTGTGTACTCGACGGCTTTAAGTTTTGATCTTTTGAGGGATCCTGTGACTCTAATTGTTAAACCCAGCAGTTCCTTTTAGCTCTCTGATGTCCATCACGGTTAACCTCCTCATAGGGTTAATGTGTCAGGTTCAGGACTCTCTGGCTATCGCCTTTGTGCTGGGTGAGTGTAATTACGACCTGTCTTGTGGTGCTACAAATGAGCGCTCTGGGCCTGCCTCCCCTCGGCTCACAGAATAACACACTCCTGCTGAAGTGGCAGTGGGAAGTGCGTGAGGACGGATGGCTCTAATGGACTGGCCGTCTGCGAGCACTCCGGCGATCAGGTAGTCACGACACGCACTGCATCTCGGATACATGTCTGGCTAATGAAGGTGCTGATTATTTATTTATGGCCATTATTGCTAAATTGCTGATTACATATTTTTCTAGTGTCTAATTTCATTACACAGTCATTTTTATAGTTGAAGGCTGTGTCGGCCCGCCAGAAAACTGACCTCCCCTTTCCCTCACACAGCTATTGAAGATGAATATAATAGCCTTGCTTTCCCTAGAGGACGGTGGTTAAGTCATCTGGTTTTGAAATGTATCTAGACTTGTATTCACCTTTACCTGTCCACTGAGAATCCGTCGTGATTCAATTTATTATTAAATTTATAAACTTCTTCCTTTCCTGACATGCGATTCCACTGTGAGATTTTGCTAATCGATGCAATCAGCTGTGTTTATTTTAAATGGGACTCTTAACATGAAATCAACGCACAGATTAAGTCCATCACGATGTGATACTTTGGCCCGCTTGCACTGACGGTCTCTGGATGTTTGTTATGGTTGTCTCAGTGTTCATTAGAATAAAATGATTCTTTAATCAAGCGCAGGCTTTTCCTTTTGGCGTCGCAGTCGGATAAAGACACGTTTGATGGGGCCTAGGAAGAAATCGAAAAAGAATACCGCGTTTGAAAAGAGCTGGCAGCTGTTGAGCTTTCATGTCACAGGCTGTCTGCCATTAGACTGAGCAGCAATATTAGATAAGGCCCTGTAGAACATGTTTCTTAAGACGGGCAAAAAGAAACCAGATGTGATGTGGACTGTGAAGACTGCAGTGTGGTTAGATGAGCAGCAAACATCAAACATCTTCAGATCCCTTTGGTATGCTCAATCCTGCAGCGTCTTCCTATTAAAACAGATTTATCTAATGTTAAATTGATGTAATTGAGACACTTCATAAAACTCCTCCTGATTTTTGGTTTAATAACATGGCATTCATTTTTTTCAGATCTGTTAATTCAAAACAAAAGCATTAAAAAGGCAATTCATGCAGTGATTTACAAAACAGCTCTTAAATGTTGTTTTTTCCCCCACCAAAGTCAAAGGTATCATCATTGAGAAGATTTCTCTCAATAAAAACAAGGTGTTCTTAAGAAAATATTATTTTTGTTTCTTTTTTCTTAAAACAATCTGTGAAGCGGATGTTAAAATACTGTATTGTTAATAATTGACAAAACCAGCAATCCAAATAACACAACAGTAAATTGTACAAGAGGAACATTGCAGACCCTTTTGGCTGTGTTTCAAAATCAGTAAGTTTCTTAAAATATTAAATAATTTCATCAGAAGGCAAGGTTTATTCATGTTGTAAAATGTAAGAGAATCTCCATTAAAAAGGAATTATATTTATGAATAAATAATTCTTGACATAGTCTTAAATGGATAGTTCACCCAAAAAAATGAAAATGTTTAACAATTTGTATGCATGTCTTTCTTTTGCTAAACACAAAAGAGAATATTTGAAGATAAACCAACGATATTTAGTTACCATTACTTCCACTGTATGCTTAAAAACACTGATATTTTTCAGTATCTCTTCCTTTATGTTCCATAGAAGAAAGTCATACTGGTTTGGAATTAAATAAGGATGAGTAAATGATCCACACAATTTACATTTTCGGTCACAAATGAAATTAGATTTTTGATCAAATCTGCTAGTCACCAACCAACGGACGAGACTCCACTGTTCCTTTTGGTGCAGGACAATCATCCACTCCGTCCGGGGAAGTGAAGCAGCAGTGTATTACTCGTTTAAGATGGCTGCTGTGATAGCCAGGTGTCAGGTCAGTGCAATCTGTTCCAAGCAGGCCATGTATTGATCCTTCACGCGGGACTCTTACAGAGATAAAACCTGCGTATGACATGTGAAAGGGTGAAGATTCTCATCTCAAGGGCTCGCTCTTGTACGGGGAAGTTCAAGCTGGCTTGCACCGAGCAAGCAGCAGCAGCAGGCTTCCCTTTCTCTGAGCACATGGGCTTGAGAGGGCTGTTTAGCATGCAGATTTAATAGAGAATGCTAAACACGGCCCTTTGAAGGGCTTTAATAAACTGGAGCAGATGTCTTGTGAGTAGAGGGCCCGTGTCTTCTGCTGCCGAATGGACTCGTCTGGATACATGCATTTCCATGTGACGGACAGCAGTAATTCATAAATGATACATTGTGCGTTTAGGCTACTTTGAGTGACAGGTGACCTTTCATGTTGAGTGTGTGCTTTTTATTCAGATGGATGTCCAGAGAATTGCAAAACTTCTGAAAGTGGGAGGATGATATGGCATGACAGGCTCTGGCACTCTGTTCTTGCACAAAAAGTTCCTCCTTAGAAAGCTGTGAAGTGGCAGTGCTGGTGGAGTCAGGTTCAGGGAGGAAGGAGAGCGGCACGTCCATTAAAGCAGCTTCCCTCTGGCCATCTCTCAACTTCAAACACACCAACATTAAAGTTCCAATAATGCAGTGGGCTGATTCTCCCAAACGATGCTCGCACATCATAGCTGAGGTGTGCTAATGACTGGGGTAATGCTGAGAGATGTACACACGGATGGTCCATTACCTCTGCACAGACAGCATCTGAAGCTGCACAGGATGCTGTTGGGCCTGAGCCAGTATAACCACCATAATGTTGGTTCGCAAAGGCAAAGGCATGTTTTTCATTAAGTCAAGTTGTTTACAGCTAAATTATTTGTTGATAGATTAATTAGTTCATTGTTATAGTTATATTAAATAACTAATGTAGTTGTGTATATTTTAATTGTGTGTGTTTGTGTGTGTGTGTGTGTGTGTGTGTGTATGTGTGTATATATATATATATATATATATATGTGTGTGTGTGTGTGTGTGTGTGTGTGTGTATGTATGTATGAGCCTGGACCACAAAACCAGTCTTAAGTCACTGGGGTATATTTGAAGCAATAGCCAAAAAAAAAACATTTGTATGGGACAAAATTATAGATTTTTCTTTTATGCCAAAAACCATTAGGACATTAAGTAAAGATCATGTTCCATGAAGATATTTTATAGATTTCCTGCCGTAAATATATCAAAACTTAATTTTTGCTTAGTAATATGCTTTGCTAAGAATTAATTTGGAAAGATTTTAAAGGCAACTTTCAAAGCATTTAGATTTTTTTTGCACCCTCAGATTCCAGATTTTCAAATAGTTGTATCTTGGCCAAATATTGTCCGATTCAACAAACTTTACACTGATGGAAAGCTTGTTTATTCAGCTCTCAGACAATGTATAAATCTCAAATTCGAAAAATTGACACTTAAGGGCCAGGGTAACATATGTATGTTTGTGTATTTTTTTTAATATATATATATATATATATATATATATATATATATATATATATATATATATATATATATATATATATATATATATATATATATATATATATATATATATATATATATATATCTCACCTTCAATATTAATAGATCTAATAGTTAATTATTTAAATATTGCATTTTATATTTTATAATGAAAATACTTAGTAGTATATAGTGTAATGTAATAATAAACAAATATTTTAAATGCAATTAAAGAATCAATATTTAGAAATTAGAAAAAAAACAGTATTTTTTTATGTAATGTTTTTGTTTTTTATATGATTTCACCCCACCCCAATAAACTTTTCTTATTTTATTTTCAGCTTTTTTTTTTTTTGTCATATTACAGGTTTCTAGTCATCTGTTGTGCTGTATCTCAGATAGGTGAAGATGTGGTCATCTGTAGTTAGTGGTGGTAGCGTAATGTATACCAAAATAACTGGTGGCAGAACAAGCCTTTCAGATTCCTGTGTGTGAACGGTGTAATAGCTGACACAGTCACACTAAACACATGAAGGTCACTTCTCTCCACTCTCAGCTACAAAAGCCTCATCTGTTTTAATGGAGTGCTCTGAGCGTTAGTAAAAGCCAGTGCTCCTCTAGCAGGGCACCTTTCTCTCGTTCACACACTCTCTCTATTGTGTTTCTCTCTCTATTTTCTATTTTCTCTCTCTCCTTGTTCTCCTATCCCCCTTAATCTCACCTGCACTGTATCTCTGAATTATTCTCTCAGTGCAAGAAGAACTGTATCGCAGGAACAGGCCCAGCATAGGGTTTCAGGTTTAAACGTGAAGGTGTTTCCTTACCAGGTCTGTATTCATTCACACAATGAACTGAGGAGCCTCTCTTGTTTCTCGGTAAGAAGAGTCCAGACAAGACCTTTGTTTTCCACTTCATCAGATGCAAGCATGTTTTTTTTTCACTCCTGTCCTTCTGGAACAAAGGCTGGAGAGCAGCCATCACACTGGGCTCAAATGGCTCTCTTAGGCCGTTCCATGCAAGCAAGGGGAAAATCACATCATGCCTTCAGATCGCCTCTCTGGGAGAATAATACACTTGACAAACTGTTTTAGGAAAGCTTACAAATCACAATTCATGAAAAATAAAAATTCTAATTATGATATGAACATGTATTTTGGGCATGGTCATTATAGGTTTATGCTTTATGGTATATATTGAATTATCATAGTATTACCATCTGATACTGGATACTGTCACAGAGCCCAGTGTTTCATTACATAAATGATATCATCGTATTTTATCTCAATATTTAATTTGTAATATTTATTGACAAAATAGGGTTTCCTTTTTTTTCTTTTTATTTTTTTACTCTATTGTACATATTGAAGTATCATTGTATCATTAAAAAAAAATTTTTGTATACATTTAATAAAGCATTATTATATTACCAACTAACACTATTATATTACTATACCAGGACACTGTCCCAGTAAGAGCTGAGTAGATTATATACAAATTGTAGTCCGTTACTGATTAAAAATGACATGACAAAAGTTGTAGTTGGTAACGTAATCCATTACATTACACATTAGCTAATATAATCAGACTACTTTTTGATTACCTTTACATTACTTTTGACCTAATTCATTAATCAATTTTTTTTAAATGGAGTAATCTTGTACCATATTAATCAAAAAAAAAAAAATACAAAGAGTAAGAAAATATATTCTATTCATAGTAATTAACATGAAGTGCATTAAATATTACGTCAAGGTTTCCTAAACTGTGGTTCAACACCATACAAACTATATGACAGTAGATAATCTCAGGTGATTATGTGTTTATTCCAAGTTAAACGTGTCTAATGTGAGTTTGAATATCATATTGCATGGCCTTACTGAAAGCAACAACAGATAGTTTACCTTAGATCTTGAAAATAAATTAAAGCAATATGAAACAGCGAGTGTGTTCCATTGCAAAGATGGTACCAGTCACTCAGTATGTACATTTATTCATGTTAAAAAGGTTACATTTTTATGAATTAGATTATAAACTTTTCTTTTTTTTTTGTAGTGAATGCGGAGCGCTTCCAGAGAGAGCCCGCCCCCACATGCTTTTGATTTGCTGTGATATTTGATTCCGTCACATCTAGTGTGGACCCATTGCATATATTTAGGACACTGTTTAAAATGTAATTGAATCTAATTTAAAAGTACATAATTTTTGGAATGCAATTATTTAGTCCAGATTACATGTAATCAGTTATTACCCAACTCTGTCTCAGTAAATGTTATTTCACACTTTTTTTATATATATATAATTAAAATATATATAGAGAGAGATAATAAAACACTCTTGATTTACTTTATCTGAATAGATGTGTTTTAATTGATCTTTAACAAAAACCTTTTGGTTTTTGCTTCTCCCGTTTGGAAAAAAATGAAGGTTCACAAAAACAATGTTGTATGCACATTTTTTATGTTTGCACAGAGAGAGCCCTCAACACAGGCATAAACGAGATGTATAAGTGCTCCTCAGAGAGCCGTGTGACCTTACAGTTGTCCCTGTGTGAGGAGGTGGGCCAAGGTGCCCTTTGTTGTATTGGATTGTCTCTGTGAACTCTCTCTGCTCTCTGATGGAAGCACCAACGCAATTATGGACTCTATTTGTCATCATTCATTCTCATCTACTAAAACCTTAATCCTATTTGTGCCTCATCATACTCTCCTTTATACCAAGCTTAGCCTTGTTTACTCCACTTAGAGAAGGAAAATGTTCTTTTCTTTTTCTTTTTCTTTCTGCTTTGTTGTAATGCTGAGATTTACTGATAAAGCAGCTTCAAAATCTCAAGTTTATGTTGGGGAATAAATGTGCAGAAAATAATTCAAACCAGCTCAAGTCTCAAAAACTGCACAAGGTTTGACTGTCATTTTTTTCTTCTGAAGGGGTTTTTCCTGACCGTATCCTTGGAGTCGATCCTGAAGGTAGCCAAACACGCTTCTGAAAACAACAGGATCTTCTGCTTAAATCTGTCAGCTCCATTCATCTGTGAGTTCTTCAAGGAGGCCCTGATGAAGGTTATGCCCTATGTGGACATCCTCTTTGGCAACGAGACGGTGAGTATGTTTATGTGGACACATAAAAGTACATGTGAAAGAGCTACGTGTTTACTAACATGTTTAGTTGCTTGTCTCATCATTTAAGACTTATCTGTCGTTAGGGTTGGCGGTATGACACAAAACTCCATGGTGTGAGAAAATGTACTTCGTGGTAGCAGTATATTAAGCATGGTTGGTTTTTACCAATAAGATTGTGCAGTAAGATCATCTATAGTAACCTTTTATTCATCAAGGGCACTTTGAATTGATCAAAAGTAACAGTAAAGATTTGTCATTTATGATTCCAAGTAGGGCTGTGCGATATGCACAAAAAAAAAAACGTATCACTATTTTTTGATCAATTTTGCGATGTCGGTTTTAATCACGATTTTGACACACATAGGCATGCTTTACAGTAATAAATGCATTCAGAATAAATTTTAAACATATTTCCGAAAGAAAACCAATGATAGCTTTATTAAAAAGTTGTAACATGTCTCTAGAACAAACTTAAGTCGAAATAATCACCAAGTAAAGATGTCAAACAAAATCTAGACATATGGCAAAAAATTATAATAAAAAAATAAAATAAAACCTGTGTTCAGGGATGTTTTTTTTTTTTTTTTTTTTGGCCATGCATTTGGTCATAAAGCTCACTGTAGCAGTGCCTCAGGTGTTATATGTTTTGCCCAATATATTTATTGCCCAAGGTTCACTCGTACTCTGTCTGCAGTGCGTATACAGTAAGTTACGTGTACGTGGTTCAGAAGCAGCAACAAGAGTGCATTATTGTAACGCGAAAGCACATTAAAATAATGCACGAGTGCGAATCTATCCACTCGCATGCAGATTTCCTTTGCTCTGTTAACAAAACCAGAAGCGCGTGCTCAAATCATAGACTGTATAAGGCTCAGATACACGCTGCCTTAAAACGTGCCTCCTCTCACTCAACCTGTGTCCTGTGCACTCACAACTCTCTCTGTGCTCATGTGCAAGATATTAAATCTTTTCGCACCTTTCTATTTATAACCTTTTCTGTTCTCATCTTTTTACTGCATGCAGTGTGAACGTTTTGATCCGTTAACATGGGCTTGAAAAAAAAAAAAAAAGGCTATGCATCACAGACAGAGTGTGTGAACCTGGAGTTAGGCATATGCCCAGTCTGCTCTGTTCTCGCGCTCCCCTTAGGTGCGCTGCATCCTGATTGGTTCAGATAACATACTGCGGGAGGTCGGGCCGGCGACAAATCGTGCTATAAAGCGATTTAGAAATCGCGCAAACTCAAATCGCGATTTTATTTCGATTACGATTAATCGCACAGCCCTAATTCCAAGTAAGTGGTGTTGTTTTTTAAAATGTGTATTTATCAGAAAATTCTGAAAAAAAAAATGATTCATTGTTTTAACTGACAGTTTCCATGCAAATATTAATCAGCATGTCTGTTTACGGTGTTAAAAATAATACAAAATGTTTGACTACCAAATCAGTATATTAGAATGATTTCTGAAGGATCACGTAACACTAAAGACTGTAATTACATGACAGTAATGACTGCTGCAAATTTTGTTGCATCACAGGAATAAATTACATTTGAATTTATATTCCAGTAGAAAACAGTCGTTTTAAATTATAATATAAATTACTATAAATATAATATTTATATTACAGTTTTGCTGTAAGTCATGCAGCCATAGGTAAACATGGGAGACTGTTTTTTAAAAAGTAAAATATGAATTGTAGTATATGAAAGGGTGCGTAAATTTCTTTCCATTTATTCAGAACTTCGACAGATTGACAGAAATTAAAATAATAATAATAATAATAATAAGTGGCTGATTTCTGTTGCACTTGAGTCATAAACTAATGACACAAAAAGGGATTCCGCACCAATATCCAAATAAAAAATGTGCAAAGTCATGTGACCGATCTTTGATTTCTGATTGGACGAATCACATTGGAAACTTTTTAAAATAAGTAATACATTCTGCACACACACCATTTGAATTTATATTCAAAATGTGAAGTTCGTACTCATTTTGAGCCAAGTGTTGGCAGTGTACTTTCACATTTCTTTGTTTCTATTGTGTAGAAATTACATAAAGCAATCCTGCCCACGGATATCCGTATAAATGTCTGCCACAATTTAAATCTCGACCGATTTCAAGTGTTGCGTTATACTGTTTACTGTCAAACAGCCCAACCAGGAAATTAAACACTGATGCTGGGCAAATTCAGATTCTCTTAACCTAGACTATTTATAGAGCTGCTTGAGTTCCGGTTAAACTGACAGCCACAATCTTGCTGTTTCTCAGGCTAATTAAATAGCACATACGTGGCATGTAGCTGCAGTCTTTGTTGGGCAGTATTAATGCGTGTTAGTCTTTATGTACGCCTAACTCTCTGCTGGTTGGTTTGAAGTGTTTTGGCAGCTGGAGCTTGTCTGAATGCGTGTGTGTGGGCGGGATCTAACGCAGACAGGCAGGCCTTTATCTGTGCTGACAGGGTAGGCGCAGCGAGAGACGTCCAGGCCCTGCACCAGCCTCACGCCCCCTTAACTGGCACACACCAAGTGTGTAATATCCAGGGAGCGGCGTTGGTCTAATTGAGTCCTTCCCTGCTCCCCTCCTGCCTGCCTGCATGACATAAACCAGAGAAAGTGAAACATTTCAGGAAATGTAATGGCCTCCAGTTAATTAAGTGAGAGAGCTGTGCAGTAAAGAGCCAAAACCAGATGGCGCTGAATTTATGCTCGCCGAATTGGGCGCACACAGCGGCGCGTACACAAACTTGCATGTAATCTCCAGCAATTTGCCCACCGTTTGCCACATACATGATAAAATTCAACAATGTGAATTGTCTGTGTCATTACAGATGAATTTGTTGAGCAGAAGGCTCATACAATGTAGATAAATGGCATGATTAATTGGAACAGAATGAATAACCCTGACTGATGTTGTATAAGCAGTGATTAACTCGCGCTCAGAGCTCAGATTGTTTTAAATAACAGGGGAGTTAAAGCCATGATTGCTGGGAGGTTACGAAATGATTGAAATCGCTCCGCTGCTGCTTATGGGAGAGGGAGAGAACGAGCGAGAATCGAGGGAGGGAGGAGCAAGACGAGAACTTGGAAGAGTTGACTCATTGTGAAGATCTACCCAAAGGCCTTCTGTCTAACGCTGACTTTTAAATAATGTTATTCATGTCCCAAAAGACAGACAAGGAAATTGGACGCTTTTGACATGCCCCAGAACAGATGATCTTGGACTTTGCATCAGAAGCCTCCTTGTTTGCCTGTGTGTGGCATGTGAATCATTCTTCTAAAACAGTTAGCACCAGTCCTCCAGTCTGATTGGCTGAGAGGCACTAATATCCAACAGTAGAGAAGTTTCACTTTTGGTCTGACTTCTCATGTCATTGTTTGCACATTCCAGTCAGACTGTTTTTACAGTTGTTTAAGCTTCACTTGGAATTGTTTTCATTAGGGATACAGAATATGTTAGTACCATATATCACTTATCAGATAATATTACGTTTTAATTATTTAACAATATCAACCAATATAGTATGTTTAATTGTCAATGCTCATCTATTACTTGTGCAAACATCATGCTTGCTGTTTAAAAATGTGTTAATCTTTAAAAATACTAATAACATTTAACTGTTAAATATAATCCTTAGCAAATCTCAAAATAAATATACATTTTTCACACTGTATGTTTTTTATTTTAAAATGCCCAAATTCACTTTTAGCTTCTTTTTTCTTTCTTTCTGGCTTTTTTTATTGCCACTATTTTATTGTTTTTCAGACATAATTTTAATATTGGTGCATCCCTAATTTTCATTGGCTGAGCAAAAATAGGCAAAGGACCAGATTTCCTAAACAGGGCAAATTGGCACAAGAGCGCAACTCCAGGTGATATACTGACAACATGCAAATTAATAAACACAGACGCAGTATCTAATTTACATATGGACCAACACAATATACCAAGCGCAGCACAAATTAACATAGTCGCAAAGAAGCAGAGCCGATGTTCATCAGGTGCGGTTGATCTACTTTAAGACAGTTTAGTTTAGTTTAAGACATGCTTTTTGGGGGGGCATTAAATAATCGCACAAATAGCAGTAATTTGACAAGCGCAAATGTTAGTAAATCACATTGCATGATTCAGTTTAATACTCTCTTCCCATGAAGTTTGTGCTTAAAAGGGAAACTCCTATAAATGCATATTCAATAAGGTCGGGCGCATGCCTTTTGAGCGCTAATTCTTCACTATGCACTACGCATCTTTAATAAATCCTAACAGTACTATTGTAATGCCAGAAGATATTTTGCACTGGCGCAAGCTGTTAGTGAATCTGGCCCAAAGTATCTTCCGACATTTGATCTAAAATCTAATTTACTCAATATTACCTTCTTGTTTATTGCACTGTTAAATTCGTTGCATTGGCAGAATTCTACAAAATTCCCAAGATATTTTTAAGTCAATATTTTAGCCAGTGTTATTCTACTTTATACTACCAATAACTGCAGTACTCTCCAGTCTATTTAAGACTGTTTACCATATTTAAGTAAGCAAATCTATTCCAAAGTTTTCTTTCCCAAAATCAGGACAGAAAATGAGGAAAACATCAAAAATCCATCAGGGCCTAATTATGACTCTGTCTGGGGCTCTACATCTAGACTTATCCATTGATAGCAACCACTGTACTTTCTTTGTGGAAGGATACGTGCATGTTTGCATATCTACAGTACAGTGATATATTTTCTTGTGCTGGAGTGTGTGTCCTCCCCCGCTGATTTTTTGTAGGTGACGGACAGTTCATGCAGGAAGCCCGAGGCGATGAGGGATATGCCTGACATTGGGCCTCCATCTCCCAGCTGATTCAGACAGCTGCACGCACACACACAAATATTGAGAGACAGATGTCAAGTTCTAAAAATCTTGTTGACAATCAAACACGGACATTTCCAGAGCTCTGAACCGTGGCAGGCCCCCTCTGAGATGCTTAGAAGTCTTCCTAAAACATTTGGTGATGTTTTTCATGGTTAGCAAAAAAATGTTTTTAAGTAGTTGGGAAACAGCTGTCTGAATTCAGAGCAGAAGGAAAGAGGGACAGGCAGAGAGAGAGAGAGAGAGATGCAAGGTGAGGTAATTAAAACAATGCTGGAGCTGGATGCTGTCAGGCGAGTGCTTTACTGTATCACTCACTGCACTCAATTACAGCCGTCTGTCTTCTCTCGACCTCTACACAATGACCTGCAAGACATCGCTGTGTGGAGAGACAGTTAGGAGTGCTGCTAGGACAAGTGATTTGCTCTCAGGGAGCAAGAGATGCTAACAAAACGGTACCAACATTTTTTGTTTTTTTTCTCAAAAACCATACTGCCAAAAAAAGTGAAAAAATTATTATTATATAACTATTAGCATTCATATTAGTATTAGTAATTAGAGTTATTAGTAGTAATATTATAGTAATAATAGTAAATTCTTCCAATCTTGATAAAGTAACCAATGTGGCAATGAAAATCTTTTTGTTGTTTAATTTTTTTTATGATGATTTATTAGGGAATTGACCTCAATGAAACTGATTTTTTTTTTTTTTTTTTTTTTTACATTTCTTCATGCAGTAATCACAAAATATTGGAAAGGTCATAAAAATAATAATAATAATTTATATTTAAAAGCCTAAAATAATCCTGTTAAGCAAGTTAAGTTATTAGTAAAAGATTAAGTTAAGATAGATTGTTTTGGTTTTATAACTATTATTTATAGTTGTTGTTGTTGTTGTAATAACTTATATTAATATAAGAAATATTATTATATGACCCTGGATGATAAAACCAGTCATAAGGGTAATTTTTTAATCTGAAAGTTGAATAAATAAGCTTTCCATTGATGTATGGTTTGTTAGGATATGAGAATATTTAGCCGCGATGTAACTATTTGAAAATCTGGTGTCTAAGGGTGCAAAAAAAAGTCTAAATGAAGAAAATTGCCTTAAACGTTGTCCAAATTAAGTCCTTAGCCATGCACATTACTAATCAAAAATTAAGTTTTGATATATTTACTGTAGGAAATTTACACAATATCTTCATGGAGCACGATCCTTACTTAATGTCCCAATGATTTTTGGCATAAAAGAAAAATCGATAATTTTGCCCCATACAATGTGTTGTTGTCTATTTCTACAAATATAGCCATGCTACTTAAGACCGTTTTGTGGTCCTGGGTAACATTATTATCTTTATTTCATTAAAAAAAATATAGAAAAAGCCTCATAAATGTCTGTTTAGTGTGTACTCTTTACATAAAACACAAATACTTCTGTAGATTTATAGTCCATGCTAGTCGTTTTTTATATCTCCGGGATGATAGCTGTGGTCTTGTATGTGTCGCTGCTGGATCAGATAGGGTCACAATAGGGAAGATGAGCTAACCACTATAATCGGAGGACTCAGGAGGCTTTCCCCAGAATATCCCTCACATTGAGCCACAGAAGCCATTTTCAGCTTGATGGGGAGTTCCATAACACAGATTTGAGGGTGAGAGTGAACCCGGGCCGGCACTGCCTTTAATAGGCGCCTGGCTCTCTTTAGAGACGCAGAGTGATGATGGATGGAAGAGACGCTATTGTGTTGAGGGCCGATCAATAGCTGCCACCGAGCCCAGTGTATTTCTGTCAGTGTGGAGTTGAGTGTAGGATGTCAGCTGGTTGTTGCCAGGATGATTTGGGAAAGTTTAACACCAACCCGCTCTGACGCCCTACACATCAGTCATTTTGGGTAACAGAAGGGTTTCACGGTCATTTCTGACACACACACATCTGTGAATGTATGTCTCGTATTGATTTTCTCTTGTGCGGGGTACTTCTGTTGTCTGCACTGAAGTGCCTCTCATTAGTGACTTCACTATTATCCTTCACCATTCAGTTCAACTGACACCATCGTACAAGTCGATTCATAAAACAGGTGGTTATGGTTCTAAATTCTGATTGGGTTAGCCATGATTGAAGGTATTGTAAACTGATTAATATTGTAAAATATCCATTTCGTTTTAATTGGCAAATTTACGACGTTGCTTGAGAGTTGTAAGCGGTCTGCAGTTTATTGTCAAGAGTTCAAACAAAAGAAAAAGGAAGTTCCTTGCTTTTTAATGACAAGGGATTAAGTAATAGTCATGATGTAAGAATAGCAATGATTTATGATGTAACCTGTCTAAATTTAGCGAGAAATCTATTGTTTTTGCGCCGTTTCAGCTCCTCCAGCAGGTTTTGTTATCCTGTTTGTGGACATTCCCCTGAGGATGACTACATCGAACAAGTGTCGTTGACTCATCTGAAGCATCACGTCATTCTTCATCTGTATATGTGTGTGTGACAGACCAGTCTGGAACTCTGTGGCCTTGCGTGTGTGTGTGCGTGGTCTCTATATTTACCGTTATCCTGTGTTAATCATGCAATAGCTTTAGCTATTCCCACAACCTTGTTTATGTGCTAACTTGCATTCCTGCACTGAAGTGCGGACAATGGCAGGCTTTGAAAGGATCGGAACGTACTGTGTGCTAATAGGGCTGTCATTGAGGGAGATATCATGTGCCCTGGACGGGGGTGTTTTTTTTTTTTTTTTGCTGTTGTTGTTTCTCCACCTCTGTAAGAGGCCATAGAGTAAGGCCAGGAGAGACTGCAGTAAGCACTCATGATTCTGGTAATGATATCATTACAGCTAGTCATTGCTTCTCATGCATTGTTTAACAAAGATATGTTTGAAGTGCTCAGCAAAGAGCTCAGGCAGAGCTTTCTCAGCTTGCAAGCTGAATCAGAAGGCGGTCAAGATCAAGAGCAGGAGACACCTTTTTAAGCTCTCCACTTTACAGAAAGGAGAAAGTTAAATTAACATCCCAGAATGACAGCATGTAAAAAGTTTATTTTATTTTTTATTCAGCACTCTTCTTTCTATTCATATCTAGTATAGTGACACTTAAAATGAAAAAAAAAAGGCTATTATGCTCACCAAGGCTGCATTAATTTGATGAAAAATAAAAGTAATATTGTGAAATATATATATTTTTAAAAAAAGACCATTTCAATATGTTAAAATTGTATTTATTCCTGTGATGCAAAGCTGACTTTTCAGTACGCTGGTCTTCAGATTCACATGATCCTATAGAAATCATTCTAGTCTGCTGGTTTTGGTGCTTAAGCAATATTTTTTATTATCATCTATGTAGAAAAAATTGCTGCATAATATTTTTTGTGGAAACCATTGTAAACTACCATTAAAAAGTATTGTACCATGGTTTCCAAAATATTAAAAAGCACAACTATTTTCAACATTGATATAATAAATTAAAAAGATTATTATTAATAATTAAGCACTAAATCAGCATATTCGAATAACTTCTGATCAATCACGTGAACTGAAGGCTGAACTAATGGCTGCTATGCAACACAAGAATAAATTACATTTAATAAAATGTAATTAAAATACAATATGATTAAAGACACTTGTACATTTTTAATCATGGTTTAGATCAGGCCACTTTATGTGCAGATATGTTTTGATGATCTTGTTATCGTGGATGCAGTGTGGGGGTTTTTGATGATGTACCCTGTGGATATCTTCGTTCTCCTCTGAATTGTCCCAGTCCCAGTCCCCCCCCCCCTCCACACTGCCTCTGCAGTCTGCAGTCCACCTGGACGCCCGCCATCTGCAGCCACGTCAACATCCATCATCCCACACACTCTAAACAGCATCAACACACACTCACGTCCAGGATACCAGAACACATCTCACGCCAAATTACAGAACATGCCCGTAGCATTTCTCAACCTCTCAGATCTCTGTGGGATCTAAAATGAAGCATCATAAACCCAAGTGTCACAGTGATACAGTGTGCTGTACTCAATAAGAATGTTGTTTTTTTTCTGCAGGCCTGGTGAAGCCAGTAGTTGTTTTTTTGTTTGCCTTGCCAACATTTTCACATAGCTGCAAAATTGTGTTGTTTAGCAGCATATATTTTAAGCGTGAGAATTTTAATATAGTTTTCACGAGCCAATTCGGATAACAATTTGCAGAAATATTTGTATCCACTAGCTTTGAGGATGGATGGGTGGATTGATAGATATATGGATGGATAGATTTGTTTGGGGCTATATCTGGGCGACATGTCATCAGTAATGGAAGTGTTGTCTAGGACAGGCTTCGCTTACTCTCAGCTCTTTAGCAGTAATTGCATCTGGTGGTGGTAAGTATAGGATTAGTGGCTTTAGATAAATTTCCACCAAAAGGGCCTGTCTTCTGTGGCTTGTTTGTCGCTCTCTCAGCATCTCTCTTTCTTCATCCTTCCGTCTCTCTGGCTGTCTTTCTTTACTGGTTTGTTGTCGGTTGTGCATCACGCTCCAGTTGGCCTGCTGCATTCTCAGGGGAGTACCTTTAACACCTCAGCAGTGCCGCTTTCTTCTCTCTAATCTTCCCCTTCCCCTTTCCCCTGCCCAGATTACTGTATCAATAACCATCTGCCGGGCCTCCTCAGACAGCACTGCCCCGGTACAGTCACAGCCTGTGGTCATACAGTCCTGCCTCATGCAGGATTATGTGGGACGTTTGAGCCAACGTCATGAAATTGCACTGTGATGGCCTGTGAGTAAGCAACAGTTGCATCTTTGTTTTTCTTTCTGTCTGGGCTCCCGCTGATTCACCAGTGTTATGTCACCAGTGCAAAAACAATGTGGAAAAAATAACATCTTATGACCGTGTGGTCAAGTAGGTCTTGTTTTTGTCTGTGTATTCTTTTGCTGCTGTTATTTTCTTCTTTGTTTAGCTAGCGGATGATTTTAGAGTTCAGCCCATCCCTCAAGTGGTGCGTTGTTGTTGAACTGTCTTTTTTAGGTCCCTTCCTCTTGCAGCTGGCATGGCTAACCCACTGGCCAGATTCACGAAGAGAAATACTCTCTTCATTTTCTGCTTTGAGCTTCACAACATGGATAACTGCACAGGATGGAGATGAAAGAGGACGCTGAAGTAAATAACCAGTGAGGTTGGCCCTCGTGAGCTCCCCGGTCCGGTCTGTCAGGGCCACGTTTCTAACCCAGACCAGATGTCAGTGTGCACTCACCCTGACACTCCTCACCTCCTCCATGCCACCTTTGTTCTTCTCCGTCCATCTTCTTTCATGATTATTTTTGTGCCATTCCCAAGTCTGTCTAGCGTAATGTTTTTTTTTTTACACCATATATAGTATACATAGAGTGGCCATATGCGCCGTTCATACGGACACGTCCTGGCCAGGAATTTAATAT
>NW_020524315.1:0-27128 GCF_003368295.1 Carassius auratus
TTTTATTTTTGTCAGTATTAACTTCTATCATTTGCTATATCGTTGCTATATCAATTAAAACAGCGTTTAGGCATACACAAATCTAACTGGAATGAAATGTTTTGGAATGTCTTTGATTTTTTACCAAAGAAACTTTAACAACATTACAGGAGAAGGCTAAATATTTCATCTCAAGTAGTGCCTAGAACGTGTCTGGTGTCTGGAATCTGATGTCTTTGGGTTTACTGTTACGACCATATCAGCGAAGATTGTAAAACATCTAAAGGTTTTTGGGGTTTCCAACTCAGCTGTTATCTAATTAGTTTTCCGGGGTTCTGGTGTTGTAAATGGTCTGCTGCAGGTAACCATAAAATGGTTTATGGTTTAGGCCTGTGATCGTGAGGTTATCTGACAGTTCATTTAGTGGTCAAATGGGTGTGAAATCTTTTAACAAGTCAGACCATATAGGAAGATGTAATTTAATTCGAGTTAATTTAGTTTATTTTAGTTACATTTATAATTTTTATTAACCCTAGATCTTTCAAACTCAACATAATTGTACCGAGAATGCAAACAAGTGCACACAAACCATACAATCATAAACACACACACACACACACACACACACACACACACAACACAAATGTAAACATTACAGAAAACATGAACATGCAAACTAAATAAATACTAATATACACTCAAACAAGTAAAAAAATACACAAACAAACAAAATAGGTCACAAACACGAAATATCTATATAAGATTGAAAATGAGTTGTCCTAAGTTTTCTTTGAAACCAAAAGTGTTTGTTGGTACAAATGTCTGACAGAAATGTATACAATAGATTAGACGTCCTTTCTCACTTTCCAAATGGTGTTGTTAACCATGATGTTTAAAATAGTTTTAAAAAGTATTATTTTTTAGCTTTCATGCAGGATTCATGTCAGCACTCAAGTGTTTTAACAAGAGTCCAGAGACAGATGAAAATAGATGTGTGAAGAAAAAAAAAATGTAAGAGGTTTTTAAGGATAGACTAAATGGTTTAGATTGTTTAAAACAATTGAGTTTACGCATTTCTCTTGAATGTGTGTACGGTAACCGCTGCATACATGAAGCAGAACAAATACATAACTCATAAACGCATTGTGGTTAATAAAAAAGACTTATTTATCTAGCATAACTTACCTTCTTTTCATAACAATAAACATTCTTACGACTTTAACAACTGCAAACAAACGGTTTGGTTGGAAAAAAAAAAAAAATAAAAACATATTGTGTTTTCTTAGTTAGAATGCTTATAGTTTGTAGTAAAATCACATATATAAGCTAAAAAAAAATTTCTTCCAAACCATGCTGCTTTCACACACACACACACACACACACACACACACACACACACACACACACACCCACACAAAACTGTCAACAAGGACCTTAAGTTTTTGTTATAACGTTTAGCTGTAGCTGAGACCTTGGTGGAATTATTTATGTACAGTTTTGGGGAGGTTACTATGAACGTTGTAATAGTTATAGATCACAAATTAACCCATTTAAAATCTAAAAGTTTAAAAAGTAATGTAACTGATAACATTTGATTACATGTTTTAAGACTTGTAATGTTTTCAACCGTTAATCTTTTGAAACGTGTAAACAGGACAGGGGTTAACATTAGAGTACTCAACAACTAATGACCGTCAGACTTTTCAAATCCTTCATCACTTAAATTAGGATTGTGATCATTTCATTTTAAAGCACAAACACCACGAAATCAGATTTGCTTGGAGATTAAATACATATTTAAAAAACACAACAAGAAAGTTTAACAGCTATGATACTGTTTTTTAAATCAGGTTTTTGCACACCTATGAAGGGAAATGCCATGGCATCTAACAACGGTTGGTAAATCGGTTCAATTTAACAAATAAATATACATCGGCCAAATAGAAAATAAGCATACGTCTTTAACTCATGAAACATCTGACTCAATTTAATTATTTTTCTCACTGACTGTAACTGATTATTTATTTTTAATCAAATGATTAATTTAACTATATGTAATAGTTGATCCCTAACACTGATTACGTTCTAACAAGAATAGTTGGTGAAAGAGTTCATTAACCTCTTTAACTTTAAAAATGCGTACAATGTCCACAAACAAGGGCTTGCTCTTAAAACAAGCTCCAGACACCGACTTGGAAGCATCGTAACAAGTAATAAGCCATTTGCAGAAATTGTTATAGAGATTAAGTAAGTTTAAACTCTGGATGGCACGATTGACCGACTTACGTTTGCCATTTATTACTTTTTCTAAAGATAAAGACAATTATTTGGTTTCAGGACACACGAATCCTAACGCCCAACGGTTCACAAGATAACATGACAACGGTTGCTCAATTACAGCATAGTCCACCCATTTTAGCCTGTTTTAGCGCATGTATATCGTATTATTGTTGAATATAGTCGTTTGAATCTAAATATGTATTAACAATTATTTTTGATTGTTGTTATATGTATTATATGTTTTTGTTTTACAAATGTAATATGTTTACCTAATACCTCATTCAAGCTTGTAGATCTTCAGGTCAGGGAACTACAATACCCATCACACACCTCAGGCTTCAAACATGCCCGTCATGAATACATACTCATATAAATAAATAAAACTAAATAAAAAGACTCATATTCTTTTCTGTGATCTGTTTTAGTGATGCAAAGTTCGATTCACTTCTGAAAAATTATTTATTTGGACAGTTTGGTTTCAATGAACCGATTCATAGGGTCCTTAAGTCGTTTTTGCAGTTACGTAGTACACTTTTTTTTTCTTCTAACAACTGAAGAGTCATTTTTATTTCTGTGAATCATCTAAATACAATGTAATTGTGTGAACACGTATTGTTGGTTATTATCTTTTGTTCATTTAAGTTAATTCTGAATCGTCTAAATAAAGTTAACTGTGTGAACACACATTAGCGTTATTGTCTTTTGTTTCATTTAAGTTAATTCTGAATCATCTAAAAAAAAAAAAGTTAATTGTGTGAACACATGTTGGTGGTTATTATCTTTTGTTAATTTAAGTTAGTGACTGTTTGTGTTTGCAGTTTTACTCACAGTGTCTCTGTCGTTGTTTAGCTTAAACATCAGTTTTTAGTCAGTTACAAAAGTGTCAGGCATTAAGTTTTTGTATTTTTAATTCACCTTAATTATGACAGAGTTACAGGTTTCGGGTGTTTTTGAAAGTGTAAGCGGTGAAAACTTAAATGTGACGTCGAGTAACGTTAGCTACTCAAACGAAGACAAATTGTGTAAGTGTTCATTAAGATGCAGAAATGAAAATAAGCGTACAAATATTCATAATGACAAGTACAATATAACCTAAAAACACTATAGACCCCCCCCCCTGCTAAGTATACTAAAATTTTCTAGAGCGGTGAGATATTTACATTTCCTGTACATTTATTCATTTAGCAGCACGCTTTATCCAAAGTGACTTACAGATGAGGACGGTGGAAGCAATCAAAAAACAACAAAAAGAGCAATGATATATAAATGTTTTAACAAGTCTCAGTTAGGTTAACACAGTACACGTACCATGGGATTTTAAATAGTATCATAAATAAAAAGAAAACAGATTGAATAAAAAAAGAATAGAGCAAGCTAGTGTTAGAGGTCTTTACACATACACACACACACACACACACACACACACACGCATAAATAGATATAAACCGCAATGTTTTTCATAGCGTTACACTTTGAACGATATGTTTCCATGACATTGTTAGCTCTTTCTGTTTGAATCTATTTACAGCAGTTTTCACCATCCTAATTGTAATGGTTTGGTCTTATGCTTAGGGCCTTATACGTTGTATTTTCCAGTTTTTGCTCTCGTGTTAGTGGTCTCTTTGTTCATACAAATAATATTTTTTCGGATTTGGGTATTAAAATATTGCTTTAAACATCGTCTTCATTCGAGACGTTTACTTAACATCATTATATCATCCTAGTTTAGATATAATATATGTTGATTATTAATTATTATTGTTAATTGTTAACAAACAAAAAAGTTGCTGAACTCAGAGAACAGAATAGCGAGTGAAGTGGATCAATCTTTTATTTCAACACTATATTGTTGAATATACATCGATGTAGTGAAGAAAATTATCAAATTGTCATTAAAAACAAATAGTACTCATGACATTACAGGCAATCTAACCAGAATATAAAATCTCTGCAGATTAACATGTTTTGGTCCAATATAAAATCAACCAACGCTGCAACAATTTCACAGGTCATAGAATCATAATTTTTGGCAGCCAACAGCACACATTGATCTGTTATAGATGTGCACAGATAGAGAACGTCATTAACGTCCATCTCATCTTCACATTCAGACATCACTTCCAGAATTTTACGTGCAGAAACATGCACCGGGTCCCTCCCGGTTAAAAATATGCTCGTCAAATCAGGCCATGTATATATCAGTCTTCTTACAAGTTTCATTTGGTTACTGAGATTTGTTTCCCGCTTGCTATCGCCCGTACAATCGTGATTTGGGTCGCATTCCTTCTTGAGGATCTTTTGCATCAGTCTGATCATCTGTCCTCTGTAGTGTAGTTTAAAATCAGGGTCGATAATGTCTTTGACAAAACTGGTGTTTGCCGCAGCGCACTCCAGTTTTTCGACCTCATCAGCCCCGCTCCATTTACCCTCCATGGGTCAGTTGTGCAGCGTCAGACGACTTTTTCAGAATTCGATTCTTTTCAAGGCGTAAACTTTGCCCCTAATCGATATAGAACTGTCGCCGAATGCGGTAGTCCTGTTTTAATTCACGATAAATTTCCGGTTTATTGATTTATTGTATTGTTTGTTGTTCACAGCAGGCAACTGTAGCATTTATCAGCCGGCCTTTGTTGGTTTTAGTGAGCCACCCTCAACCCTTGTATGATGTACACGATGGGGGTTTGTCATCAGGAAGTCATAAACATTGGTCACGCCCAAGATGGCTCCGCCCAAGATGATCACTCAAGTCAGTCGTGATATTTTGATGATTAAAAGGTTGGATAATAATTAATAATCAACATATATTATATCTAAACTAGGATGATATAATGATGTTAAGTAAACGTCTCGAATGAAGACGATGTTTAAAGCAATATTTTAATACCCAAATCCGAAAAAATATTTATTTGTATGAACAAAGAGACCCACTAACACGAGAGCAAAAACTGGAAAATACAACGTATAAGGCCCTAAGCATAAGACCAAACCATTACAATTAGGATGGTGAAAACTGCTGTAAATAGATTCAAACAGAAAGAGCTAACAATGTCATGGAAACATATCGTTCAAAGTGTAACGCTATGAAAAACATTGCGGTTTATATCTATTTATGCGTGTGTGTGTGTGTGTGTGTGTGTGTGTGTGTATGTGTAAAGACCTCTAACACTAGCTTGCTCTATTCTTTTTTTATTCAATCTGTTTTCTTTTTATTTATGATACTATTTAAAATCCCATGGTACGTGTACTGTGTTAACCTAACTGAGACTTGTTAAAACATTTATATATCATTGCTCTTTTTGTTGTTTTTTGATTGCTTCCACCGTCCTCATCTGTAAGTCACTTTGGATAAAGCGTCTGCTAAATGAATAAATGTACAGGAAATGTAAATATCTCACCGCTCTAGAAAATTTTAGGTATACTTAGCAGGGGGGGGGGGGGGTCTATAGTGTTTTTAGGTTATATTGTACTTGTCATTATGAATATTTGTACGCTTATTTTCATTTCTGCATCTTAATGAACACTTACACAATTTGTCTTCGTTTGAGTAGCTAACGTTACTCGACGGTCACATTTAAGTTTTCACCGCTTACACTTTCAAAAACACCCGAAACCTGTAACTCTGTCATAATTAGGTGAATTAAAAATACAAAAACTTAATGCCTGACACTTTTGTAACTGACTAAAAACTGATGTTTAAGCTAAACAACGACAGAGACACTGTGAGTAAAACTGCAAACACAAACATCACTAACTTAAATTAACAAAAGATAATAACCACCAACATGTGTTCACACAATTAACTTTTTTTTTTTTTTAGATGATTCAGAATTAACTTAAATGAACAAAAGACAATAACCGCTAATGTGTGTTCACACAGTTAACTTTATTTAGACGATTCAGAATTAACTTAAATGAACAAAAGATAATAACCAACAATACGTGTTCACACAATTACATTTATTTAGATGATTCACAGAAATAAAAATGACTCTTCAGTTGTTAGAAGAAAAAAAAAGTGTACTACGTAACTGCAAAAACGACTTAAGGACCCTATGAATCGGTTCATTGAACCAAACTGTCCAAATAAATAATTTTTCAGAAGTGAATCGAACTTTGCATCACTAAAACAGATCACAGAAAAGAATATGAGTCTTTTTATTTAGTTTTATTTATTTATATGAGTATGTATTCATGACGGGCATGTTTGAAGCCTGAGGTGTGTGATGGGTATTGTAGTTCCCTGACCTGAAGATCTACATAGCTTGAATGAGGTATTAGGTAAACATATTACATTTGTAAAACAAAAACATATAATACATATAACAATCAAAAATAATTGTTAATACATATTTAGATCAAACGACTATATTCAACAATAATACGATATACATGCGCTAAAACAGGCTAAAATGGGGTGACTATGCTGTAATTGAGCAACCGTTGTCATGTTATCTTGTGAACCGTTGGGCGTTAGGATTCGTGTGTCCTGAAACCAAATAATTGTCTTTATCTTTAGAAAAAGTAATAATATGGCAAACGTAAGTCGGTCAATCGTGCATCCAGAGTTTAACTTACTGAATCTCTATAACAAATTTCTGCAATGGCTATACTTGTTACGATGCTTCCAAGTCGGTGTCTGGAGCTTGTTTTAAGAGCAAGCCCTTGTTTGTGGACATTGTACGCATTTTTAAAGTTAAAGAGGATAATGAACTCTTTCACCAACTATTCTTGT
Source organism: Carassius auratus (assembly GCF_003368295.1). Taxonomy (NCBI): domain Eukaryota; kingdom Metazoa; phylum Chordata; class Actinopteri; order Cypriniformes; family Cyprinidae; genus Carassius; species Carassius auratus. Next base: position 6,992 of record NW_020524315.1, read on the forward strand.
TAGAACGCATAATCAGTGTTAGGGGATCAACTAGTTACATATAGTTAAATTATATCATTTGATTAAAAATAAATGTAATCAGTTACAGTCAGTGAGAAAAATAATTAAATTGAGTCAGATGTTTCATGAGTTAAAGACGTATGCTTATTTTCTATTTGGCCGATGTATATTTATTTGTTAAATTGAACCGATTTACCAACCGTTGTTAGATGCCATGGTATTTCCCTTCATAGATGTGCAAAAACCTGATTTAAAAAACAGTATCATAGCTGTTGAACTTTCTTGTTGTGTTTTTAAATATGTATTTAATCTCCAAGCAAATCTGATTTTGTGGTGTTTGTGCTTTAAAATGAAATGATCACAATCCTAATTTAAGTAATGAAGGATTTGAAAAGTCTGACGGTCATTAGTTGTTGAGTACTCTAATGTTAACCCCTGTCCTGTTTACACGTTTCAAAAGATTAACGGTTGAACACATTACAAGTCTTAAAACATGTAATCAAATGTTATCAGTTACATTACTTTTTAAACTTTTAGATATTAAATGGGTTAATTTGTGATCTATAAACTATTACAACGTTCATAGTAACCTCCCCAAAACTGTACATAAATAATTCCACCAAGGTCTCAGCTACAGCTAAACGTTATAACAAAAACTCAAGGTCCTTGTTGACAGTTTTGTGAGGTGTGTGTGTGTGTGTGTGTGTGTGTGTGGGTGTGTGTGTGTGTGTGTGTGTGTGAAAGCAGCATGGTTTGGAAGAAATTTTTTTTTAGCTCATATATGTGATTTTACTACAAACTATAAGCATTCTAACTAAGAAAACACAATATGTTTTTATTTTTTATTTTTTTTCCAACCAAACCGTTTGTTTGCAGTTGTTAAAGTCATAAGAGTGTTTATTGTTATGAAAAGAAGGTAAGTTATGCTAGATAAATAAGTCTTTTTTTATTAACCACAATGCGTTTATGAGTTATGTATTTGTTCTGTTTCATGTATGCAGCGGTTACCGTACACACATTCAAGAGAAATGCGTAAACTCAATTGTTTTAAACAATCTAAACCATTTAGTCTATCCTTAAAAACCTCTTACATTTTTTTTTCTTCACACATCTATTTTCATCTGTCTCTGGACTCTTGTTAAAACACTTGAGTGCTGACATGAATCCTGCATGAAAGCTAAAAATAATACTTTTTTAAAACTATTTTAAACATCATGGTTAACAACACCATTTGGAAAGTGAGAAAGGACGTCTAATCTATTGTATACATTTCTGTCAGACATTTGTACCAACAAACACTTTTGGTTTCAAAGAAAACTTAGGACAATTCATTTTCAATCTTATATAGATATGTTCGTGTTTGTGACCTATTTTGTTTGTTTGTGTATTTTTTTACTTGTTTGAGTGTATATTAGTATTTATTTAGTTTGCATGTTCATGTTTTCTGTAATGTTTACATTTGTGTGTGTGTGTGTGTGTGTGTGTGTGTGTGTGTTTATGATTGTATGGTTGTGTTTGTGCACTTGTTTGCATTCTCGGTACAATTATGTTGAGGTTGAAAGATCTAGGGGTTAATAAAAATTATAAATGTAACTAAAATAAACTAAATTAACTCGAATTAAATTACATCTTCCTATATGGTCTGACTTGTTAAAAGATTTCACACCCATTTGACCCACTAAATGAACTGTCAGATAACCTCACGATCACAGGCCTAAACCATAAACCATTTTATGGTTACCTGCAGCAGACCATTTACAATACCAGAACCCCCGGAAAACTAATTAGATAACAGCTGAGTTGGAAACCCCAAAAACCTTTAGATGTTTTACAATCTTCGCTGATATGGTCGTAACAGTAAAACCCAAAGACATCAGATTCCAGACACCAGACACGTTTCTAGGCACTACTTGAGATGAAATATTTAGCCTCTCCTGTAATGTTGTTAAAGTTTCTTTGGTAAGAAAATCAAAGACATTCCAAAACATTTCATTCCAGTTAGATTTGTGTATGCCTAAACGCTTGTTTTAATTGATATAGCAACGATATAGCAATGATAGAAGTTAATACTGACAAAATAAAAGACGTATTCAAGGATTTAGACTACTAAAGTATGTGTGAGTGACTTATTAAAATGAAATAAAACAACAATTTTTTCCAACAAGGAATTTTTGTTGAGATGAAAATAAAATGGTATAGGTTAACCTAATTTTTAAGTAAAAACATCGGTCTAATATTAAAACCAGGTAGAATGTTTTCATTAAATAAGAACTGATGTGTTTTTATTAAAAACGTTACTTTGTTTAACTCTTTTAACATACCTTTAAACCTTTGTGACCAACGTTATTAGGGAGGTGTTAGGGGGATGTGTTAGTGGGTGTTTTTTTCTTTTTTATTCGATGCTTTAAACATTAAAAACATAAAGGCGTACATTACTGGTAGATTTACAAATATGGTCTGAGATTACACTCAATTTTCGTTCACACTCTGTACATCATAAAACAAAATAAATGTAAAATAAATAAAACAACACTGAAGAAAAAGATAAAGAATGAAAAAGTAGGGGAGTAACAGATTTTCACATTAAGAAAAAACCAAAGTCCTTTAATGAAGAATACAAAAATCTTGCTTTGAGACTTTTCATTTCTTTTAACGTCTCCAAATACATCACAAATTCCTCTTTAAATGCCACCAAACGCGGGGAGTTTTGAGAAACATACATTTATGAATGTAGAATTTCGTGCCAGAAGTTGATATTAAGAAAATAAAAGACATATTCAATGATTTAGGCTACTAAAGTAAGTTTGAATGGCTTATTAAAATAAAATAAAACATCAAGGACTTTTGTTTAGATGAAAAATAAAGAGCATATAGTTTTAAAGTAACTCATATACATAGATGTAACTAAAGATCCTGAAACAGGACACATATGTTCCAAGTGGGTAGGTATAGAATACCTGAAAGAACATCTAATCATCCGTCTGTTTATACTACAGAAATGATTGTCATATTTTTGGCTCTTCAGTGGGGTGAACACATTAATATACCTAAAGTAGTCATATGTTCAGGCTCATTTGCAGTACTAGTTTAAAGTGTGGCGAATCTTCAACAAGACAATTTGTCATTCATTTTACAGAGTTTGTTCAGAATACAACCAAAAACAAATATTTATTTTGTATAGATACCTGCACATATAGGAATAGAAGGTAGTGGATCAGATAAAAACATTAAAATGTCAGACATCAAATTTAATGAAAGGAGAATTTTGGGGATAGAAAGGAAGCTCTCGCCATAGAATTGGACACATTGCACTTAATCAGTCATTATTTATAAGAGGAAAAACATGTGTCTGGACTTTGTGTTAAATGTGATCTTCCTGAATCAGTTGAACCTATTTTAATAAAATGTAAAAGATATGACAACGAAAGAATACAACTTACTTACACTTAATATAGAAATAAACCAGATCTCATTTTAGAAAATGTTAAATAAAGATGTGACTATAGAAATGTTTCAATGATTAAGTATCTCAAAGAGTTGATAAACAGGATTCAAAGAATCACTACTAAGTTTGTCACGTTTCAATCTGAGACGAGATATTTCTTACCTGTCATTTTGTTAAATGGGGATACTTTTAACTACATATGTATGGTTTAATTACTAGATAACACGACACAAACTCGGTAGAAGGAAAGTGTGAATGGGTGGCTGGGTGTGTGTGTGTGTGTGTGTGTGTGTGTGTGTGTTTATGATTGTATGGTTGTGTTTGTGCACTTGTTTGCATTCTCGGTACATTTATGTTAAGGTTGAAAGATCTAGGGGTTAATAAAAATTATAAATGTAACTAAAATAAACTAAATTAACTCGAATTAAATTACATCTTCCTATATGGTCTGACTTGTTAAAAGATTTCACACCCATTTGACCCCTAAATGAACTGTCAGATAACCTCACGATCACAGGCCTAAACCATAAACCATTTTATGGTTACCTGCAGCAGACCGTTTACAACACCAGAACCCCTCGGAAAACTAATTAGATTACAGTTGAGTTGCAAACCCCCAAAACCTTTAGATGTTTTTACCCCCGCTGATGTCTAACTGATATGCAGGTGACATCACACAGACACCAGATGCCCGGCGCGGTCACGTTTCGCTGCACGACCTGAGACGAGATATTTCTTTCCTGTCATATTGTTAAATGGGGATACTTTTAACTACATATGTCTGTTTTATTTACTAGATAACGCGACACAAACTTACAAACTGGCCAGAAGGAAAGTGTGTTTGTGTGTTAATTGTCATAGCTTGAGAAATTAAGCTTGACAAAAATAAAAGATATATCGACGGCAATAGTCTAAATTTAGACTAGTCGTAGATTAGAGTAATTAACTTAATACATTAAAAAAACAAATAATGCTTTTTCAATGGTGTTTTTATTATTATTTTTTATTTTGTATTTTTTAAGACTAAAAGTAAATAAAAATCGCATAAAGCTACATCATTTAAAAAGTACAAATTGCTCTTATGTTTAAACGGATTTAAAGTTTTCACTAATTAAGGCCTGATGTCTATTTATTAAAAACTACTTAGTTTAATTATTTTAACATTTAAATCTATTTGATGCTGTTATCAGTCTACAGCGGGGCAGTCTCTAGCGCAGGAGGCGTGGTTTTTTTCCGGAGCATTCCCCGAGCCTCATTCTAAGTGTGTCTGCGGTGCTGTCAGTATCGCTCAACGGAGATGCCTTGACACTTTGCTGTGAGATCTTTTTTTCTTTCGTCTAACTCTCTGTCAGTAATAGTCTAGATTTTTAAAGTTATAGGTAGTGGTAAAGTACAACATAGATTTGATTCGAAGTATCTTGTCTGATGGATTTTATTTTTGATCCGCGTAATGCCTACCATCTTTTTTCTTTTGTTGGAACTTTTTCTCACATTATGACAAACACCAAGTTTTCTGGTTTGTATCGCCGCTTTACATTCATTTCTTTTTCAGTTTGAGGTAAGGTACAAATGCTAAATGCTTTCTTTTCTAGCTGGTAACAAAACACCTTTTTAAATTTTTACAAGCTCTCACATCTTTTTCACGTGTTGCTTAAAGAAAACACATCTGATGGTTTTGACTTGTTTAGTTGTTTTAGATAAATAACCAGTAACCTATTTTTTTTTTCTTTTTTATTTGTTACAACTTTAACAATGTTTTACACTTTTCCAACTACGAAAACAATCATTACATCGTTCCCATTTTGTTTGTGTTATAACCTTTTTTCTTGAAATGCACTGTGTACTTAAAACCTTAATAAAAACTTCCCTTATACCATTTTCATGATTTCATCCCTTTCCACAGTTTAAAAAAAAAAAAAAAAAGCACATAGAATCCAACACATTTTCACCCTCCCTCAACGAAATTCCTTCTTAGGGTCGTAAGTTCATATCTAGGTCACCGGGGTGTACAGCGAGGGGAGGGGGTGTACAAACAGGTGTCCAGAACAGATGGCTTTTATGACCCTCATCAATCAAATTGTTTGACACAACCCATACTATATTCTCTCTCCCATTAAATGATATATTCATATATAATGATGAAGTAGCGTATTAATGGCAAAGCTCATTATAAGCCTTTAAAATTGGTCTATTTTTTAAATAAATGAACCAGAACAATGCCTACAATCTACCATGATTTGCAGATAATGGAATGTTTTTTCTATGTAATGTGAATGGTATACAGTACAATCTATATACTGCAGAAATAGTGATATAAGCATATTAGCATGCTGCTCTGAAGATCTGCCAAAATCATCTTTTCTTGAGGGAATGGAGGGTCAAGACCTCTTCACATTTTGCTGTCTCTTTTGGAAACCGCAATTATCTCCCCTCATCTTCAGGACGATAACTGTAATAAGTCTAACAATTAGCACTGGGAATATATAATGGTGTTTATGAATATAACCATGCTGACTGGCAGAGCACATCAACAGAGAGATTAGCCTGTCAGCGGCCGGCCTTTCCTTATGTAAATGCTATCCCTTGGACTATCGAGACGAGAATAGCATGGTCTGCTGAGCAGCTAATTTCCCCAACTTAACGATCACTTAAGTTGTTTATTGTCAACTTATAACCTCCTGGGTTATAAAACGTAATCTTACACTCCTACAATTTGTTTTTAGGACAGTTTTACTCCCAAAGACTTTTACTCAAGGGCTGTGAACTGAAAAGAAGCTTCCCTTGTTAGTTTGATGTTGGGGTTGTGTGTTGCTAACAAATTAGATTTTGTTGTCGGGTTTCCCATCACTGACTAACTGCTACCCTTGTTGAAATGGTGTTGAAAGTTGTCTTAAAGCAGCAAATAGGGGAAATACGCTCCATGCAAGTTAAATGATCCAATTCGACAGTTGTGTTTACAGAACAGGCCAGTTTATCATTTTGCAAAGCGTCCGAACTCTGCCGTAATTAGCTTGGTGACCTTGATGGAAAGTGTAGAACTGAACTACACTGGTGGTCGGAGATTCAACAGGAATTGTTAAACAACTACAATGCATATTTGATGGGCCTTTAAACAAAGCAAATTCTTGAGGGTGCATTAGTTTTGAAAAATTAAGGGGCCCTAGATGTCTCCCTTCCAGAACAAAAAAATCGGCAAATGTTATTGTGGATGTTGACGGCACTAATAGTTAGAGCGTTGACATACAACTGCGCACATGGCGACTTGATCCCATGATGATCGGTCTCTACCAAATGCTTACCTGTCAACTCTCTGTGGTCCTATCTCAATAAAAAGGCATAAAAAACCCATAAAAATAACTTTAATTTTTTTTTATTGTGAAAGGTTATGTTCGACAACTTTTGACAGGACTAGCTAAACCAGCACTAACCAGCAATAGAAAGTCATGTCATGCTGCACTGATCTTTTCAGCAGGGTTGTAACTTGCCAAACGTGATCAGAGGGACTTTCTTTTCTTTGTGTTGTACCTGAGTGTGACTTTATTTTGTAGACTCTGCCAGAGAGAGCCTCAGTTCTTCCTGAAGTGACTTGTGCCAGGAAATCTTTTTGTGTGGAGAACATCATCGAAAGGCTTGAGGATTTTTGACAGTGTACAGAGTATTGCTTCAGACTCCTTTCTGCTGTCTGTCTCCTTATTCGTAAACACACACAAACAGTCCCACAGCAGATCTAAAGGTGGGTGTTGTTCTAATGTAGTGGGGAACACATACTCACCATTCTGTTGGGCGAGTTCAGATAGACACAAAGACAGCTCTTGCTCTCTCTTGCTTTTCCTCGAAAATAAACCGTCAAGTGACAAGAAGCTGATCCGCAGGGACCGGGAGAGCCACCAAAGAGAACAGAAGCTAAGGCAAGCATCATGCTTACCAATGTTCATATAAGTCTAATGGTTGTATTTAGATCCTAACCCTAAGTATTAATCTTTGGTGAATAACACATTTATGTTGGTAGCACAAACGATACAGGATAATACCTCAAATTGTGTGGCTGTTTGAGGAGAGGTGTATTGGTACTTTTCCAAGAGATAAGACTTGTATTTTTTGTTTGCCAGATGATGGAGTAGGTGAAGAATTCCCTGAGATCATAAGTGTCCATTTCTGCCCCTGGAGGACCAAAGTCCAGCAAAGTTTAGCTCCAACTTACCTTCCTAGAAGTTTCTAAATCCAAGGCCTTGATTAACTGGTTCAGGTAAGTTTAATTTGGGTTTGAGCAGAACTCTCAAGGAGGGTTAGACATGCCTGCCCTTCTGGGACCAGAATATTGAGGAGACTTGAGGGTGGGCTCTTTTGTCTTGGGTCAGTAAGCACCCAATATCAGTGCTCTGGAACCTGCCCCCAACACTGTGGCATCATGCTGATGAGTTTTGCATAGGCAATCCAGACTCACTTTGCCATCAAAATGTACAAAACTCATTGGCTCTCTTGTTACATAGATAAATTAGGTGGAACTGGAAGCCCTAAAAAATCACACAGTCCAACAGATAAGCAGGCCCATGTTCAGCTACTTGGTCCATGTTCCTTTAGCAGAGTTGTACACTAATTCTTAGTACAGTTGATGGAGATGGTCCATATTCCTTCTCCCAACATCACTCTCAGACATGAGCTCATTTCCAGACAATTTTCTATTCCAACTGATGCATACACTTTTGTTATTTATAAGACCTGTTGATATCAGTTTCTGGGGAACCATTTGGGTCATATAAAAGCAGACAGAAAAGGTTGTTCCTTAGGAAATACAGTTGTGAATCTCATTGTAACTGCACTGGAAATACTCTGTCTTATTTATAGGTTCTGGCATTGAAGTCCTTTCTAAACCTTTAGAATTATGTCGACCATTCGTCAGCGATCCAGACTATGTTGACTAGGCTTTTGAGTTGTTGTGAGTTGAGTTGTCGAAAGGCCAAATGTAGTAGTTATAGAGTTTCTGTTTAATGGAATGCAATCTTTATTCATCACCTCACAAACAAGGCCAGAAGTATTCTTTTTCAGAAACTTGCAGTGTGCGATGTTGCTATTGAAGTCCATCCACTAGCACGGACTAGCACATCCTTCTGAAGCAATGTGGTGTTTATTTTGGAATCTCAAGCATGAAATATTGTCCCTTGCAAGTCTGAATCTTTTCATATGGAAACCAAGATCTCTTCCAACTTATCTAGGACATAAAAAAATCCATCATTTTGCTTTTTAAAAGAGCTTTATTTGCCTAAACCCTTTGGGCAGATCCAAACCCTTCCATTCTTAAATTCCTCCTGAATAACTTGAATGATGTGTGACAAAACCTGTGCATTGCATTGAATTCGATCTGAAACATTCAAACTGATTTTTTTTTTTATTAAATATTTTTATTTAGAGCTAGAAAGTTTCATGCAAGAGTAATATGCTGTTTTGAATTTAATAAGAACACTTGACCCAGTTAATCCACCAATTCCTCATTTTCCTCACTATGATGCATTTTAGGCGAATAAATAGCTCTATGTTTGTGATAAAGGTCAAGGCCAAATATTCTTTCTACATGGGCGGAGTGAAGGATGAACCACAGTATTGATGTATAATGGGATTAAGGATGCACTCTGTCTCCCTCTCTTTTTGTTATCGGTCTCAGTTTCATCTTATTCTCTGCAGCTCTTTAGTTGGAAACTTATTGCTTTTGCTTGTGGCTCATACTAATAAACCTGAGCCTAATACAGGGGTATGGCATTTGGTGGGAGCTGTGAATAGATATATAGAGAAAATGAAAGCATAATCCACACTTATTCAGTGTGTGTATTTGTTTGATAATGAGGGACATGGAATGGAGGTAAGGAGATTTTGCAGGTTGTAACCCTTAATCTTTAACATTTATAAAAATTAAGTGTTTAATTTTCTTTGTTAAAATACTCATGTCATCTTAATATGAATATACAACTGTAAAGGCTGTTTCTCCCAAAGTGTAAACACTGTGAATCTGAGGCTGTAGTGCTATAAAAAATGTTGACTTATAACCTTTTGGTTCAACCAATGGCATGAGTTTGGGGCGGGGCTCTGTTGTCTGAATAGTAGATTCCTGTTGTTAGCTCAAAAGTTAAAACGTTACTTTTAAAGCCATAGCTCACTCAAAGTTAATAACTTTAAAAAAAAAAAAGTTAATAACTCAAAGTTAATATATGTAAAGTTAATGTGTGTATATATATTATATATACCCTCATGTCATTCCAAACATCGGTTTGGAATGACATGAGGGTAAATGAATCATGACAATTTTCTTCTCTGGGTGAACAATTCCTTTAAGATAATAAAGCAATCTTTTGTCTGACATATATACTGATTAAAAAATAACCCTTAATCAGTACAAAGCTTACATTGTCTCAATCATTTGTATAATTCTTAAAGTTCTGAATGGGGAAACAAGCTAAGATCAGTGTTAGCCTGTGAAATGCTAACATAAGCTGACAGGGTATTGAATATTCTTTATTGGGCTGTTCGATTTAATGACTGTCAGATTACAGATCAGCTAGCGTTGTTCCATTTAGATGAGGATTGATTACACTCTTAGCAATCAATGTGTTTCGGGGAGTTTTTCAGATGCCGGAATTACTCCTCACTATTTATTTTCTTAAGATAGCTAATGAAAGTAACCAACCAGATTAAGGTCTTAAATTCATTGAGGCGAGACCCATCTCATGGCGGAGGAACCCCATTAAATCAGGGTTATCAGAAAAAAGAGCAACATCAACAAACAGCCATGCAAATCTGTATGCAAATGTGTAATGTGACAAAATGGAAAACAATGGATTGCACTTTGCTTTATGCAAATAAGCGAGCCGCACAGCATTGTGGGTGATGAGTGATAGAGATAATGATCAGAAAAGGGTGATTTCTCAGGGTGCGGGAGTGCAATCAGCCTGGTGTTGTTGTTTTTTTTTTGTCAAAATTGTAAAGAAAACCCATCATGGGAAATCACTTGTGGCAAAGCACTTGTGGCAGGAGAGAAAGAGGTCATGTCGATGAAAGTGAAGAGAGGTGGAGGCTAGAAAAATGCGTGTCTGTTATTGAGCAGCTTTTGCTATCCAGTTTAGATTGAAATTCAGGGATAGTAAAACCACCTATTGGGATTTTTCCCCCCATAAAAGATTCATGAACAGACTAAATAATAGCTGTTCTCCAAAACTTAGTAGGTTGCCCATCTAGAAAGAACATAAAAGGTGGCTATTTCAAAAGAAAGGCAAGAAAAATATGCTACCTTCTAAGATAGCTTCCTTTGGCCAAATTCTAAGGCAACACAGAAAAGGCATAATAATACCTTTAGACAAGGTCTGTGAGGAAATGAAAAACGTTCAAGATAGTGAGAAAGTCGAGAGGAATGTAATTCTAAATGGTTCAATCCAAGTAAACCACTATTTTAGCTCATATTTCTGTCTGCTATGTATTCAAGTTTAGCGTTGTTAGCTTAGGGACAACATAGCTGCTTATGAAGAGTTTCAGATTCCTTATTTACAGTATGATATTCCATCTCCATAAAATGTTGCCTTTGAAGGTTTTGTAACAAGGCTAATATCATATTTAAACAACCCTGTAAGCATATTGAAGTTAGTTAGTTTACCAATTATAATTATCTTACATTAAAAAAAAAATATTCATATTAGAAGGGAGACCCTTTAAGGATATGCAGCACAAGGTTGTGGTTGTGTGTGCATTTGACTTTATTTACCATGTGTGGTCCTCAAACATAAATGTCTGAAGCAGCTGCCGTGGCACTTTATCAGCTGTTAACTGACAGCTTCTTGGCATGCAGTAATTGCTGAGTAGTATTTTGTTGCTCACTTTGAGCTTGTATTAATTCTTTGTCCTGGCCCTTCCAGTCGCCAGAAAAACACACAGTCATCAGGCCCTCCAAAGCTGCTGGAGTCCCCCCATTCGCCACATGATTCCAACATGAAATGTTTTCAGATCAGTTGTACTGCCTTTATCATGAGACCATTTTTTACTTTAGTTCCAAGCTGTGACTATACTGAGAAGTTTGCTGTCAGTTTTTATCACACTAGACTGATTTTCCCCTTATTTTTGAAAGCGTTTAGACAGAATCACTGTAACTCACGGTTCTTCACTGAGCAGATGCCTGCAAGCTCCACCAACTTATCAGTCAAGTCATTTCATCTCAGTAGCTCACTGAACGTTCCACATTAATGCATCGCCATGAGCAGAAAAATTCTTTGTCGGATATGCGTGCGTTTTTTTTTTTTTTTTCTTTCAACAGAAGTCCAGTCTCATCCATTCTACACAGGTTCTTAGCGCCAGTGTGTTTTACCTGAATGACTACGTAAGTTTGTCTTTTTGTCTCAGTAAACACTGCTTCGCACTTCCACGTTCAAGGTTTGGGTGCGAACTGGAGACAGCAGGCGAGTGTTGTACTGTCAAATTCATATTATGACTGATATATGGCACCATAAAAGTGAGAATGGTATTTTAGCTTTGCCAAATGTTGGATGTATAAGATGCTGTAACAGGTTGTGGGCGTGCAAATCCTGTCAGAGCGGAAAATTCCAGATACCGTAGAGGTCCATTACCTTGAATAGCTGCTTCTAAATCCTACTAAAATGATATTGCGTATTAGCATTGCCAAGGATTCTGTTTCTTTTCCCTCCCAAACCTTAACTATTTCTTGCAGTTTCACTCTTTTTGGTAGGTGTTTATTTCAACGGAGCAACCAAAAATCATCTGGCACTGCAGTAAGGAAGTCTGCATGTTGATCATTTATTGATTTTTCCACACCAGTTCATAGTCAGTGCTTCCTTTGAACACACAATATGTCATCGTAGCTAAGCTAAAAACAAGTCAATAACAGACCCAAGGTTTGTGGAAATACTTACTCTTCATTCAGATATCCCAACATTCCAGAAAGTGATGCAACCCACGTTTAGAGACTCTATCCCACATAAAAAAATCCACTTTTTGCAGATATCTGAAGAGGCACATACCGGTTTGAATGGGCATGACACTTGACAATGCATGTGTCTTGGGTGAAGAACAGATATTCAAGTACGACTAGTGGAACAGAGTATAAACAAGAAACGAGAGACACTTTGACATCCGTGGCTGCTGCAGGCTACATGATACCCGGCACGTACAGTAAACATCTCAAAGTCATCACGATGAAGGTCATATGACAGTTGTTTTGTTATGATGTATGTACTGAAAATCTCAAAAGCATCTACAAAGACGTTCCACGTCATCTCTTAAATCCAATATCCTTGAATCAAACGTCCTAAGAAGCGAGAAGTCAAAAATGTGAGCTTTAATCTGGGATACACCAATCATTTTTAGGTAAACAAAGCTTTAAATCAGACCTATCTGCTTGTAATTCATCTGCAAGGTGAAACAGCAGGACATGACCCATCTTCAAAGACTCTATTTGCCCCTGAAATTTGGTGAGCACCTCTGCTCATCTCCTTTGATGAAATATAAATGGGGGTGATTTATTTTCTAATGATTGATGTTCAATCACAGCATGTTTGTTTAGAGCGATACTGGCTACAGCCTGTTGAACATTTCATTGTGAGTCATCGGCGACTGCCACCGCCTGCGTTTATTACTCTGATACTGTAATTAGGCTCATATACAACCTCATTGGCATTGAGAAAATGCACTTATATTGCTAACATCAAGATTTGATGGGTAGTGGGCGTTTTTTGACGCACTAGCTGTCATTAAAGTAATGCTTGGTCTTCCGTAAGTTTGCGCGAAGGGGTCGGATGTGGTGTGTAGGTGACATAAAAGATATGGTAAAGCTTAGATGGGAAGGTTGTTCGCCTTCAAGCATGGACGCAGGGACGATCTGAAAATATAAAACCTATGAACTTTGCTTAGAATAAATGAAGATTTTTCCAAGTAGCGTTTAGCTATAGTAGGACTTTTATAGAAGGGCATTTGTACAATCCACAGCCGATGCTACTAGATTTATCTAGATACTTCCTTCTGTCCTAGTAATGTAAGAATTATTTTGGCCTTGGATGCTCATATCGTCCACATGAGACAAAATACGGCTAATTATCTTAATGAAACCACAGTAATGTTTCTATTATCAGTCTAAGTGGGATAATTGTCCTCGTGAGATAAAGTGATCTTTAGCAAGATATTTGCTAAATAATTAGACTTGAAAAAACGCAGGTATTCAACTGCACGGCAGTTGGTGTAAAAATACATCAGTGGCAATTGATACTGCGGAAAGAGAGAAAGACGGAGAGGTTGTTGTGACACAAACAGTCATAGCAAAGGGAGAGAGCTTGTCCTCTGAGATTTAACTTGATGTTTGGGTCCTTCCTCGAGGGGTTCTGAGACAGACAGAGGAACTGGACTGGGAAATTAAGAATAAACAGACAAGTGCGACAAGTGGGAGTGCAGAAAGCGAGTGAGAGAGATCGACAATAACAGAGGGCAAATGGCAAGAATGGGTGATTGCCACCGACAGCACTGTAGAGGTAAATACAGTATGAAGTCACACATCTGAGCACAGTTTGAGATATTAAGATGTCACTGAAGCTCTACAGAAGACATATTTGAGATTACAAGGGTCTTATTCTCAGTTGAAACATTTAATATCATTGCATTCTAGGAGAACAGTTGAGATGGTAGAGAGATCTTGCTATGTACTGTATATCTATACTGTTGAGTTAGATGTTTACAGGTCGTTTATCCTTCCTGAAATGCCTCCCTTAGTAGCTTGGGTCTTCTTTTCTAAGTATTATCTTTTTGTCCAGCCCAACTGTCCATGGTTTCTTTTTCTGATCTTGTTTGTCATTCAGTTACTCACTTCCTGTCTGTCGCAGACTTATGTTTTCGTCTAAATCCCATCCGCTGCTCGTTCTCCATGTGGTCATGGCTCTCTGCTCGGCATCGATTGCTGCCAAGCTGGATCGAAACATCATTTTCATCTTTGCTTGGTGTACTCACATCCACTTCCATCCTGCCCTGCTTGTTTTCATCTGCTGATGAACTATCTATCTATCTATCTATCTATCTATCTATCTATCTGTCTATCTGTCTATCTGTCTATCTATCTATCTATCTATCTATCTATCTATCTATCTATCTATCTATCTATCTATCTATCTATCTATCTATCTTTTTGTCACTGACTTTATGTGGAAATCAATGTAAAGAAGTCTGATAAATACTTTCGGTAAACTACGAGATGTTAAAAAGGAAATTAATTGTGGTCACTTCAGAATAACACATACAGAAAATATTTTTTTTTTGCTTGTCCACACCCTGTGGCTTATTATACTGTACTTCTTCTTCTTCTACATCTTTCTTTCTGTCTTATCTGACTTTCTTATTTCCTTTCATATCTGTCTGCCTTATTCAAATTACATCACACATCATCTTCAATTTCGGTTTCCTGTCTTTTTCTCACTTTCCCTCTAATAATAGTTTCCTCTTCATCTCTTTTTGTTTCTTCCTGACACATTGGTTGATGAAAAAGGATGTGATGTGAAGTACATATGTGTAGTTTTTTCAGGTTTTGTTAACTGGTAGAGATTTTGGAGTATCGTGTCTATTGCAGTTACATGCTTATGTGATGTTGTTGTGCTACATGGTCACAGAAATTTGTAGTTTGCATTTTTAAGCATTGCATTACACTATATGCATGTGCTGTCTGAGGGACTGTTTCTGACTGCTGTCAGAGAGATGTACGCATGTGGAGACAGCTTTTGCCTCTTTATAGGCCTCGAACGGTTAAATATTCAGACTTGTATGTGTCAAAATGCTCATCTTTGCAAGTATCCTCATAAACACAGTAATTAAGGTCTTAAGTGAAAGCAAACAGCTGAGAAAGAAAACACATATGCAACAGTAAATTGGATCCAGGTAGCTCTTAAGATGACAGCAGTCTAATATACCGGCTGTCTTTCATCCAAGTTAATCAAACAACAAAAGAGGGAAAATCTCTTTCTGCTCTTGACTAAATCACTTTCGTAACTCTGAAAAAAAAATAATTTACAAAATGAAAACCATGCTGTATTTCTAGACATTTGATTACTTTATACAATGTATTTACCATTTCATATTTATTTGTTCTTCTGTGTCCTATTGGTTGTAATTGGTTTCTTATTCTTATTTAATTCACTGGTTGTTTACTTGTCTTCAGTGCAATATTTGTATTTATTTTTTTGATATTGACATTGGTGACAAGAATTATAACATTTATTTGGTATCAAAAATTTTGATTTAATAAAGACCTTCTCTAAATTAAGGGTTTGCGATAAATATCGTCCGATAATTAATGCGCATCTCGTCAGTAAAGCTGGTTCTCTAATCAGCGGTAAATTCCATCAGGTGTGCGATTTCACATAGAGCAGCTGTTACTACACAGAGCCGTTGTTTACTGACTAGCTGCGCAAATAAACGCTGATAATGAACGTGGATTTGCGCAGCTAGTCAGTTAACAACGGCTCTGTGATTTTTATTTATCGCGCACGCCTAATATAAATAAAAAATAACTAAAATGTGATACTGTTATTGAGAAATGAAATTCATGAAATCGCCCATCCCTAACTGGAATAGTTTGTCAAATGATCTAACTCTTAATTGGTATCATGGCGACATTTGAGAGGTAATGTAACAAAACAGTCCAGTCCGTTTTGTCCCTTTGAGTGGGACTGTGCTTATTAGAGGCAGGTAGTTTAGGAAAAATTGTAAATGTATTTTCAGTTTGTAGATATGAACAGGCCAGTTTCGCCACACTAAATTTAATCTAGCTCTTTGCTTTTTTTCAGTTGCATATGTTACATTTACTTATCAAGTATTCATTAAGATGAAAGCATCTCTCGTTCTCAAATTCGGTCTAAATTTCAAATCTTTTTATGTTTACTGCCAGACGTGATTGTGTGTGCTTTTGTACTCTTGGAAAATCACAGCTTCTATGCTAAAGATAAAAAAAAAAAAAAATGATTTGATGCTGTTGACAAATCTTCAGGCCGTAGAATGAAGTGTCTGTGTGTGCATGATAACCAATTGTGATCGCTTGGAATATTGCATGTACTCTGTTGAAATGTAATCAAAGTCTTATTTTTCTTTTCCTCCATTTTTCCCCAGTGGACTTTCATAGAAGATTTGGGTGTTTTGAAAGCAGGGTCTTCCCTGGTTGGTTGGGAAGATCTAAGTAAACAAAGCTTGTTACAGTGGCATACCTGACCTTTGGATCTGAAAAGTGGCAGCAGAGTCCTATTGAAACAAGAAGCCTCCAGAACCATCCAAAATATCATATAATGATGGAATTCAAATTAAACCTTGAATGCTGATTTATTAGAGTGAAAAGGTAAGAACTTTTTAAATACCACAAACCTCTTGTAACTAAAAAAAAAATGCTATTGCTCTTAAACATCAGAACGAATGATAATAATGCAAATGTTGTGCTAAATATTGTGATGTTCTTGTGTGTAGCACCTACAGCTCTGCATATTATTCTGAATGTAATTGCAAATAGTGCTTTATCATTTTAGTCTTAAAATGATAAAGCACGATTTAAGTAGGACTGGGAATTGTTATTAATTATACTGTATTTCTGATTCAATAACTTAAGTACGTGTGTAAAATTTAATTAAGTTTATGCATTTAGCAGATGCTTTTATCCAAAGCGATTTACAATGCATTCAGGCTAACATTTTTTACCTAACATGTGTTCCCTGGGAATTGAACCCACAACCTTTTGTGCTGTTAACGCAATGCTCAGCCACTGAGCCACAGGGTCACACAGGATGTATACTGATTTAATCAATAACTTTTAAGTAATAGTTAGAAGTTATTTCATTTTGGGTACTTTAGTAGTGTTCCACTTGTGTTATGTTCAAAAGCTTTTAAAAAAAAAAAGTTCAAATCATTAATTCTTGATTCTCAAACCTACTGATAAATGCACCCAGCTGTGCCAGCATAAACTTTTTTTATGCAGCATGTAATCGTCCCAGCCAAAGGTGTAGTTTGCTTGGATAGGAATACCATGTATTGCCTCATATCTCTCTCTTTGTCATCATCTCTTTATTTGTCAGGCAGTCATGTGATAACTTTTTGTCTGATGCTCAACACATACAGATACACACTTACTCAGAAATCACCGGACAGTCCCTGCTGTTCTCCTGCTGTGATTTCTGTTCCGACTCTGTGGTTCTACCGAGAAAGTCTGCTAGCCAATGGGGGGGAAAGATACTATACTTAAATCTGTGTGCACTGTATGTGTGTTGGTGCTGAGTGTGTTCAGCACACTGTAATAAAGTAGTGTTACAATGAACCGTTCTCCTTTAATAAAGAGAAAATGTGTTAAAATCTTTTTCAGCTATATAACGTTCATTAAAAACCATTGTGCTTTTTGTTCCAATGACAGCCTGCACAATGGCAATAGAAACGTCAGTTAAACCAAGAACAAAAAACTAATATACATCATATATCCACACTGTAAGTAATGTAGGTATTAACCTATGCTGCCATGGCTGCAATAATGGCTTGTATGTGCGTAAAGCAGAGGTATACATTTCGCATAAATAAGAAACCCAATATTTGTTCATGTGTTATAGTGCTTTTTCACATTTCCCAGTGGTTCCAGAAGGCGGGATTTATTTGCTTGCTTGTCTTCAGCTCCAGTTGCTTCTAGGGATTTCCTTTTGTTTGACAGAGTTTGTAGCTTCTCTTGAGGGTTCAGAAGCAAAGGGCCAATCATTGTATGGTAGACGTCAGTCAGTCCACGTTTCAAAACCTTGGATTGTGCATGCTGAAAATATATTCACTTATTCCCTAACGAAAGAGCCAAGAGAGAAGAGGTAAAAGAAAAGCATTCTGATCAGATTTTTATCCTCACTGAAGGTACACTTACTACAGGGACCATAGAATAAGAAGTGGACTGAAAACGAAATGGTTGTTTGTTGCTTGCATCTTTGCAAGTGTTGTTCAGTTGTCAATCATCATTGTGCCTTGCACCAGAGTGTGCTGAAGACACAACAGTGACAGAACAACGCTTGCAAGGATGCAAGAAACTGGAAACCTTTTAGTTACCAGCTCAGCTTTAGCCTGAGATTGTCAAAATCTGGTTCACATTTTGTTTATTCTAGTCAAGAATTGGAGATGGGAGATAGCCTAGCTGACATGTAAAACAACCAAGCTCAAATTAATTTGCTTTTGTGTAATCTGGTGAGCCTTGGCAAATCCAGCAATTAGTTCTTTCTCCAGAAGAAACTGGTTGAATCAACCTGGTACCTTGCAAACATGAGTTGGTTTCAGAGCTGACTAAAAGAAAAACCTGTGTGTCTTTACTCACAAAAGTTGCAGAAATCCAGCCAATCAGATTAGATCTTAACAGATCGAGAAAGTCTAGTTTTCTTTACATTTTGCATATTCTGTGAGCCTCCCACTGAGACTAACCACTAGGTTACACCATCTCTTTTTAAACTGCATGGTAGACAGTTTTAAGAACCCCTATCTCCCAGGGAGCATCTCAAGGGATTGAGGTCTAGTGGGTAAAGATTTAGGGTCGTACACTCAACTGTGATGACTTGCTGACAGAGGCTCTTAGAGATTTTATCTATTAGCCCTTTTGGAAAGCACTGTAACTGTGAGTGTATGAGTGTCTTCTCTTCACTGTGTATCGTCTTCATCTCCTTCCATACACCAGTGCTCCTGTTAAATCTACTTGTCGGCACCCCAGATTGCCTTGGTGACATGTTGCCTCTTGTGCAATAAGGTGCTCGTGAGTGTGTGTTGCCGCATGAGAGAGACTGCTTGGCAAGCTGGGAACAGCTGATACATGCTAGTTTCATTTTTCGGCAGCTCCGCCGAAGATAAGGGGCTTTCGGACAGACTGTTTAGGACTTTGTGTGTGCGTTGGGTTATCCAAGATAAATTCAGGCATGTATGGGATTGCGTTATTGGCTAATTCCTTTCTTCTCCCTACTTCTGTCCTGACTCCTTAGGCTCATGGCAGCATTTGTTTACCTGGTCGTTTTACCGAGGGCTTCTTCGCCTATTAGCAATAAAGACCAATTTGACTATCATGATAAAGACTTGCCCAGTTCTTCAAAAACGAAACTCTTTTGAGACTTGTTAATGAGAGCAGTGGGTTATTTCCTGCTATGTTTGTTCATTTGTTTGTTGTGTGAGAAACCGAGCCAAACCCGATGGAGTGGAACCCTGCCAGTTCTGGTGGAATGTTTCCATTGACCGTTCAATCACTGGGCTAAGACACCTGTCTGGGGACCAATGAGAGGGAGTTTACCGGGCAGAGCTCCACCCATGGCCCTTAGGATTCCACGCTAAAGCTAATCCATCTCTCTCTAGTCAATGGTTAGCCAGCACTAGTTGCCAGGTGCTAGTTCCCCTCTCCAGCAAAGCAGTCAGGCATGTTGGCAACCCTATTGTATGCAAAACCTCTCTCTTCAATAAACGTCCATCCTACATTTCCCCCCTTTAACCTCGCTGCTTGAGCCAAATGCCTGCACTTCACCTTCTTGTACAGCACCAGAGTTGCTATTGCTGCTCAACGTTGGGGTGTGAGGGAAAAGGCTGGTGCCAGATCAGTGTAAATTGGCATCCTCTATTGGTTTCCAGGGATGGGGAAATCTTCTGTGGCTTCTCCACCCCAGTGGCTCATCTGCATTAGCGTCGTGCTAATCTTAT
>NW_020524316.1:0-75382 GCF_003368295.1 Carassius auratus
ATTAAAAACATTTCAGATTTTACGAATGATATTTATTACACTTAAACAATTGCAGTGGACTAATTTAAATATTAAAATAACATGAGATTCAAAATTTTGCATTTTCAAAAGTGGTCTTGGAGTGGTTTTGTTGACCCCACAGTGTATTTTAAGTTTGGTTTACAGCTTTAGATTTGTGCAAAACACAGAACTTGAACACTTTTGCATGACACAGTACTGATTTGCATGACCCAGATGACCTATGTCTTGGCGTGGAGCTCTGGGTCCCCTGTAATTCAGACCCTTTGTTTTCCACAGTGCAGTAGACAGAAACGTGTTTTGTTGATCATGCAAATTCCTGCGGATGTTGGCACAGCATGAAGGGCAGGGAGGAAAAGAGAGGGGATCAAGAGGGACAGACATTAATTCATCAACTCTCCATCATCAAGCACTAAAACGCTTACAGATTATAACATCTGATGCAACGTCATTAAAATAGATAGAAGGAAAAAAATCATTCACGCTGTGTGGCTACCAAAGCATAATACAGTACATCCTGCAGGAAATTATTACCAGTCTATAGGTCCATTCCTAAAAATGAACTGAATTTAAAATCCGTTTTGGGGGTTTATAAATTTAAAAATATTACCCCAAAAAACGAATATACTCAATTAGTCTTTGATAACGATGCCAAAAACGCATGTGGAGGAAAGGGTCGGTGTGCAAATGAGGATATTCACAAGATGCAGTGAAACAGGGAAAACTGCTTGTATCTTTAGTGGGCCAGTGTTTGGTCACTTGGCACCCAGGGGGCTATTTTTTAGGGTGTTGTGTGTCCAGGTCCTGAGCAGGATGACCCAAGCTGAATCAGCACAGCCAGCGGCCCGACCCCCTGTGTGCGCTTCCTCCTCCTCTTACAAGGTGTAGTAGATAGGCAAAGCAAACAGGCCTGCAGAGAGATCAGTCCACAAACATGGGACGGCATATATATTATATATATATATGATGAAGATATATATATAGATATATAGATTAGATAGATTGGATAGATAGATAGATAGGTTCATTGTAACAAAATAAATACAGTTTTAGAACTTCTGCGGAAGCTGAAGGCTATTTAGAAATTTGGGAACAATATTTCGAAACTAAAATAAAATCTACTTAAGAATATGTTTTTGCCAAAATATTTAGCATCCAGAAAGTGGAGGACAAATTCTTCTTCTTGCTGTTTACAACAGAATGATAAACTGAGTGTGGCATAATACAGTACATCCTGCAGGAAATTATTACCAGTCTATAGGTCCATTCCTAAAAATGAACTGAATTTAAATCCGTTTGGGGTTTATAAATTAAATATACCAAAAACAGAATATACTCAATTAGTCTTTGATAACGATGCCAAAAAACGGCATGTGGAGGAAAGGGTCGGTGTGCAAATGAGGATATCACAAGATGCAGTGAACAGGAAAAACTGCTTTGTATCTTAGTTGGCCAGTGGTTTGGTCACTTGGCCACCCAGGGCTATTTTTAGGGTGTTTGTGTGTCCAGGTCCTGAAGCAGGGATGACCAAGCTTGAATCAGCACAGCCAGCGGCCCCGACCCCTGTGTGCGCTTCCTCCTCCTCTTTACAGGTGTAGTAGATAGGCAAAGCAAAACAGGCCTGCAGAGAGATCCAGTCACCAACATGGGACGGCATATATATATATATATATATGATGAAAGAATATATATTATAGATATATAGATAGATAGATGGATAGATAGATAGATAGGTTCATTGTAACAAATAAATACAGTTTTAGAACTTCTGCGGAAGCTGAGCTATTTAGAAATTTGGGAACAATATTTCGAACTAAAATAAAAATCTAACTTAAGAATATGTTTTGCCAAAATATTTAGCATCCAGAAGTGGAGGACAAATCTCTTCTGCTGTTTACAACAGAATGATAAACTGAGTGTGTTGCAGCATTAATAACAGACTTTTGTTTTTATTAAAGACTTTTACAATTTATTTATTTATCTTTTTTTTTTCATTCATTCTTCAATTGTATTTTCATGATTATAAAGATTCCACTTTTTAGTGTATGAAGGGTTTTTTCCTCAAATGGATAATTCCCAAATGTAATTCATTTTGTGAGACGGTTTTTCAAATACTTAAAAAAAAAAGTAATTTCATTAGACTTTTTAATGTCTTTATTAAACTGAAACACAGTACTGTTATATACTGAAATGACATTTGTTTACTGACAAGAAAACAAATATTGCCAAGATGCATATCAATAATTAAATTTTATAATATATATAAATAAAATATAAATTCCTTGAACTAGACAGTTGAATAATACCCAATATGCATATTGCATTTCCACATTTTTTAATTTGGAAATCACTTAATTGTATTTCATGTTACAACCACTTTTATATTTTCACTATAAAACTGAAAAAAGGGCTTAATTGTCATGAAAATGCTACTATTTTTTTTTTTTTTTTTTTACAAAATTGCTATAAAAAGCAAATTACATAATCTTTTTGAATTTGAAATCAAATACAACCCAGAGATGTTCCTGACAGGCTTTGTGAGAATGAGGAAGTGTAACACAATCCTTACCTATGACCAAAGCCAGAGCTCCAACAATCACCACCAGGACAATGACCACTGGAGCCACCAGCACTTTACTCACTGTGAAATGAGCAACAGAAAAGCATTCAGGCTCACAAAGACAAACACATTTACAATTCTTATCTGCTGCTGGACTAAAAAGAAATGGTGGAGTGCATTTGTCTTTCTCAGCATGTCAGTAGGTTAAAGTGAACCCTGTGAGCTGTAGACCAAACACCTGTGTCTGTGATGTATGAATGGTTGGGAATTATACTACGGTTCATCGCACTAGCCTGAGGACACCACTCAAACACAGGTTTACATAAAGTATGCACAGATATGCAAACTGAAAGCATATCATAGAGTCTGTCATATCTCTGTTCTATTACTAACTAGCGTTATTAGGGAGCTGACTAAACTAGCATGGTCAGAAACAGTGTAAACTGCTCCTGTAGGCGCTCTAGTTGCATCAGAACCATTGTTTTTTGTGAAATAACCTAGAAGTGAACATATAGTTTGTCTGCATAAAAATGCAGCTGTATACAAATACAAAAATATACATTTTACAGTTACATATACACACACACAACAGTATGTCTGTACACTGATGTTAATTGGTTTTCATGTAAGGAAAAATAAAATTGTCAATTGTAAGTTGTAACTTGTAAGTAAAACATGTACAGTTAAAGAATTATCATTTCCAAATGTGATTGAGTCCAGTAGGAAACATTGATATATACAGTAAAATACATGTATATTGGAAACCTAAAAAGACATGATATCAAATGGCTAAGAAATCTCAAGATAACCCAATGTTATTTTTCCAAAGCAACCCCTAGTACTTCAAAAGAACCTAAATAAATCAAGTTGTGTTCTTTGCTGCAAACTCACTACAAACAGAGCCTCGGACCAGCCGGCGCAGATGGGGTTTCTCAGGCAGGTAGCGGTACTTGCATCCAAACACGCTCAGGTTGGAGGTGTGATCCCCAAAGAAGCGCAGATGCCTGTACTTCTCCCCACAGCGATAACAGAAGTTAGTGTTGCACTGTGTGCAGGTCATGTGATCACAGCCTTCTGTTCTCTGAATGTGGATCTGTTGGTTTAAAGAAGAAATAATCTGGCAATGAGTCATCAATTCACAATGATACACCATCCAGCCATTAATTTTTTTACTTTCCAGTCAGACGTGTGAGCTAGGGGGGCAAATTTTCTTGAATCTGGGCCAGCGACTGACATGTTCAGTTAATGAAAGCCTAGAGCTCACAAAATGATAATTTACAATTATTAATTAACACTGCAATTATTCCATCAAATAATGCACTTCTCAGTATTGTGGGTTGAGAAACTTGTTCACAAAGGGAAGGTTCTCAACTGAAAGATGACTAGTAAGCCCTTAGGTATCTGGCTCAGGTATGTGCACTATGCCAAACACTCATATTCTGATGGATCCTCCAAAGCCCCATGAATGCACATGTCTGGATGGAAAACAGCTACGCCTTTGTAGAACTTGTTGATCTCTTGAAATTGTGTCAGTGGGAAGAAGAACTTTAATTCAGGACCACTTTGCCCAGACTCCAGTCTTATGACTGGAATGCCATGTTTCCCAAGTCAGTAATTAAAGTTAGATACGAGGAAAGGAAAATAAAAACTCACAATGAACAATACCTCTTCACGATCTCAGATGAGAACATTCGGTTTTTACAATGATTGACTCTGTATGTAACTCCTATTTATTTTATATGGGGCATATTTTACACTGCATTGTGTTTTCCACCTGAAGGCCAGTTAAGATTTGTGCACTTAAAATTGTGACAGAAGAGTTTTCCACCTCACTCCCACTAAAATGTAATTAAAATGCTTGTTTTTGCTACCGAACCTTTAAGACTTCAGTCATACTTCACAATAATGTTCTTCTGACATTAGGGAAAGCAATAGCTAACATAAAAAGTTGTATACAAGTTATGTAAATAAACATTAGTTAGATTGATTTAAGATATTATATTATATATAACCCATGTTAATAAATTTATCTTTATTTTAAAGATCACCAAGACTATATGCAAATTACTTGCATTACCAATCAACATTTGGGGTCAGTAAGATTTATTTATTTATTAACCTGTTAACGGTCACTCACGTTTTTGAAGATAGACATGAATGTGCATGATACAAACCTAAATTTTTATAATTCAAGACTGAAAACATTTTGTAACATGATTTTGATGTACCCTTTACATGGTAATGCAATGTCTGATTTTAAAATGGGTTTTGAAGGATGAATTTTGAGATTTTATGTTTTCAAGTGATATATAACTTCTGATGATTTCTAAAATGTGATAGAGAAAAAGGCAACGAGGAAGTGAAGTTTTTTTAAACAAAGGTCAAAGCTCCTTTTGTAATGTAGATTTCTGAGGGTGCACTCTTGTCATAAATTCATCTATTACTTTTCCTACATAATTTTTAACAAAAAATATTGGTAAAATATATATTTGGGAGTCTTAGACCTTTAAAACGATATATAGTTTGTCAAGATTAGATTTAATTTGATTGTAATATAGTATAGTCAACGTAGGCGTCCCGTATACGGGACGGGGTGACATTTAACAGGTTAAGGAAATTAACACTTAAAATCAGCAAGGATGCATTAAATTGAAACAAAAAATGACAGTAAGGATATTTATAGTGTTACAAAATATTTACATTTCAGAGAAGAGATTGTTGAATTGGTGAAGAGAATAAATGGCTGAATAACATCATTATTTTTTTCTTTTTGCACGCAAAAAGTAATCTCATAGCTTTATAAAATAACAGTTACACCATTGATGTCAAATGGACTATTTTAACGATGTCCCACTCTTTACAATGTTTCTGGCCTTTGAATGTGGTAGCTCTGTTGCTATTTATGCAGGATCATAAAAATCTCCGATTTCATCAACAATATCTTAATATGTGTTCTGAAGATGAACAAAGGTCTCACAGGACTAGAACAACATGAGGGTAAGTAATTAATGACAGAATTATCCTTTTTGGGTGAACTAACCCTTCAATATACTCATGGTTATGAGGTCAATACCATACCAAATGTGGTATTATGAACATTGGATTACAGTACATAAAGTAATACATTTTCCATGTCCAAAAATTAATGAAAATGTAGTTCATATATATATATATATATATATATATATATATATATATATATAGTGCATTTTTGTAGAGTATGTTTATTACCTTGCAGCGTGGACATTTCTGAGCGTTCCTCTGGCCATGTTCGATAACGCTGGCCCAGTGACGCAACAGCTTGTCTCCTTTCCTGTAGTCTCGACACTTTAGGCCTTCGTGCCACGGCGCATGGCATTTAAAACACCAGACAAACTGGCACTTTGTGCACTGAATCTGTAAGGAATATTTGAAGAGACAGACACACAGTTTGCTTACTCAAGAAAGACTTTTTTTGCAAACAAATTCATTCTGATTCAGAGTTTAGACACATAATTCCACATTGTAACTACAGAATGGACAACAAGCGAAAAAAAACAGACCTTATACTTATGTTCACTCTTGGAGGACGTCTGTTGGCTGTGACTCTTCAGGGAGGTAAACAGGCTACAATGGGGACATGGTTTTGTGCTGAAGTCCAGTCTGCTCAGCTCTAAGAGGTACTTGTATTTTGCCAGCTCTTCACTGGACAGGTGCGAAACCACCAAACTTTCCTCCAAGAAACCACTGCACTCTGTGATGGGACACACCAAGTGTGCCCGACCAATGTGAACCTTAAAAATAAAAAATTATAAAAAACATACAATCAGGCAAATACATTAAAGAGCGCAGCATTAATGCAGTAGTAAACCTTTGCATGACTCTAAGTGCAGTTAAATATAAATCCAGCCTGTTTGTGACGTGTGGAATCTGATTTAGTGTTCTTGGAAATCATGGGTTTTAATCAGTGATTACAAGTGAGGACAGAAGCAAGCAGGAAGTGCAAACGATACACTGTACAAGCAGCATTGTACCTGAGGTACTTCCAAGTCAACAAGCAACTCTCAAACAATCACTGAAGTACAGTAATATGTGATTGAAGAGGGCTCAGTGGGTAGGAACGAACCCTAGGGGCTAGTTTGCACAGGTTGAATGCGGTATGATCTGTTGATAAATGGATCTGTGTTGAATGACCTTTCCTCCTAGAGGGAGTTAAGGGATCTCATGGATCAGTGAGATCCATTTCATTCTGATTGTTCATGTAACAGGGCTTTGGTGTAGCCCTACAGCTGCAGGACTATTACTATCAGCACCTGCCCCGTGAGAGGATTGATGTGCGTCCTGCCTCTGGTTCCCCACCCATCTTCATCCGCTCCCCCCTCTGGGATGACGGGATTACTGAACGTTTCCATTGCAAGAAATAATCTACTCTCCACCTGCCTATTTTTATGCTCAAGCAACAGTATTTACTTTAGGGAACTTTATCTGAGGTGACAAAGAAAAGGGACTGGTCAAGAGACTTCTGTAAAATCGGGCAAGTCTTGGGTAGTTTTGATTCTGCTGGAATAAAATCCGCCATGACATCTGGAAGCAATGCATTCTAACTTTAAGACCAAATTAGTACACAAACTAGTGCACAAATATCATCAGGGATCCTCAAATCTGGATCGCGAGATCAACTTTCCTGTTTAGCTCCAACCCTGATTAAACTCACCAACCTGTGATCTTCTAATGATCCTGAAGACATTGATTAGCAAGCTCATTTGTGTTTGATTGGGGTTAGAGCTAATATCTACAGGAAACCAGATTTGATGATTGCTTGGCTAAATGATAAATAAAAATTGAAAGCCTGAATGCACTGTAAGTCACTTTGGATAAAAGCATCTGCTAAATGCATAAATTTAATTTTATTTAATTTAAATGGATACATGTACACACAAGTAGAATCACTTTGAGATCTTCTTTAAGGATGTCAAAATCATTGGCACCGACAGCCTCGTAGGCAGCGTGTCAACATACAGCGACATTGTGCTTTGGGAATACCGAGTCCCGGCACGTGGACCTTTCCCAATCCCACTCCCTTCTCTCTCTCCCACTTCAAATCAAAAAAGCTCCTCAAAAAATGTCAAAATTACCTCAGAACAGTAGAATAAAGCACGTCCTAATTTGCATACTTGTGCAATATTCTTGTTAATTTTGTAGTCACACTAAAAATTCCAGCAAGTGGAATTTTTAAAAACATGGATATATTGGACACCTCATGCACTCAACTGTTTCAGCTTTCTTTACATAGCCTATGGAGAGGGCCTGCTAGACTCCTGTGGTGGATAACAAAATAAACTTTTCAATCTCATGCACTAAATGGTTGTGTGCACAATGTATAGGGACATAGGTTTAGTTTACCTAACTTCAGCTTGAACAGGCTTGTACTAGTTTGGGGACGCTGCTGGAGACATTTTTTAAATGATGCACCTGACTAAAGCGAAGGATGGCTTTGGTAAACAGCACTAACAATGCCCATGTTGAGAGAAGGGCTCTCGTGGCTGATTGTGTAGCATCTTGTACACGCAGCAGGTGAGATTCTGAGAGCCCAGTGTGCTTGGAGTTTACTTTGGCATTCTAATGAGATCTGGCACTCCCATGAGAGCCCTTACCTGAGCCCTTACATGGCACCAACTGGTGACAGCAGTCCTAGAACTCCCCCGGGGCCACCCACCAGTTCTTTTTACACCTGTCAGCCTGCTGCTAATGGGCCGACCACACAGCTAGAACAATACCGGCACTCAGCACTCACCGCAGGCGTGAACCATCCTCTCAGTATGGACAGAGAGTCTGATTTTCAGCCTTGCCATGTCACACACTGACATCCTGTATTAACTTTGACATGCTTTCTGATTGACCAGCACCACCTCTTGAAGTGGGCTATCTTCTCAGGGAGATTTTTTTTTAATTGATGTGAAAGAGTCTAGAACAAACTCTTTTAGGCTGGCCAGATGCCTGCTAAGAATAAATCTGATTTATTACAGTAAACATAAGACAGCAACTAAAATTGTTGTGGGAAAGGTGCAGAACGGACATAAAAATGTATTAGTGGCACTCATCTATCACATCTAGCTTCTAATTTTAGCCCTAACCAGGTACGGATGAACTTAATCTAGAAAACTATGCTGCATACGCAAGACAAACCGCACAAGAAACTGTGGTGTGGTGGGTCACTCACCTCAGGGTGTAAATTGCATGTCAATACAGAAAGTAACTAAACATTTTTTTATTTTCTCAGCAGATTTCCTGCATCACCTCATCTCATACATCGCAAGTGCCGTAGGCTCTAGGTAATATTCGGTCGAGCAGAAACTGTATACATTCATACATTTAAATGGATCAGTTATTCTGCAAGCCTACTAAAGGTCAGTGAAACCAACTATACAAATCATCTAACAAACCTTCACACAATCTGATTCCTTATATCAAATCTACTGAGGCATATATTGTCCATCTAAGCAAAAATTCAAAAGCAGAAAACATTTTCGTAAAAATGTAGGCATTACTCCAGTACCGTGCCTTTTAAATTCTGCTTTTACAATGCCGAAGCAGATATCCCTGTAAATGTTTCTATTAACAAAGTAAAACTTTTACCAATCTTTGATTTCACAATTGCGCAATAATATCATCTGTGATTTTCTTGCAGAACTTGTCAGAGAACTACGGCTCTGTGTAGTGAATGCTGCTCCATCTGAAAGCAATTGATGATGATTTACTATTGATTACAGAACTGGCTTTAATAACAAAATGTGCATCATATGACCACTTTAAATAAATTCACAACACGTATGCACATCATATGTTTATATACAGTAGAAATTGCTATAATTGTCATTTCAATCCAATGTTTCTGGAAATTTGGGATGTAGTATAAACCTTCATGTCTGAATGATTAGTCTGTCTTAAAGAAAACCTGAATAAGAAGATGATTAGGGTCCAACAGACACTGAGTTGGTTTAGGGAGGCATTCACACAGACTGCATGCTTAGGTTCAAATACAGCTGGACAGGGGCACAACAAAATAGAATGGAATGCAGGGATCTTGGATCACATGTAAAAACTATTTTTAACTTGATACGTTCACGATGCTGAAAACAAGCTTTGCTTTTTTACTTAAAGCAACATTTAAAAATAGCAGACTGTAGGAGTCACAGTTTATGCATAGTACTGGAAACATTACTTAGAGCAGCCGTTTTGAGGTCTGACAGTAATTTATTGTTGAATGTCTATGTAATTGTAACAAAAGCAGTGTTTTGATGGCTTTGGCAGTGCTGCTTTAAAGGGTCCCTACATTTAGAAAGACACCAAAACTCTCAGAAATAGTTTACAGAGCCAAGCGCTGTCAGCACACTAGACAGCTCGGAGAAGTTCTCTTTATTCATCTCCTTTGAAGCAATTCTGCTAAAAATATTTACTACAAAAATCTAAATAAATCTGTAGATCTTAAACTCCTAAATTACTTATTTGATGAAATACCCCAAATCTTATTGGTGGCTGTGATTTAATGTTTAGAGGTCAATTTATACTTGCCCATAAACATGTTATACCAACAACATGAATGTGTTTTATTAATACATTTTAAATTCAAGATTACAGTTCTGGATCCCGTTTTGACTTCATTCTGATTTCAATATTGAATGGTACACAACACATTCATTTCAAAAGCATAAAAAAATTGTCCCATTGTGAGACTGTCAGCTGATATCATTACAACTATCTAAGTCTCTTTAAACATAATAATAAGTAAGCCACTAATGAACCCAGTGCAAGCCAGCATTCTGAAATATTACTCCTAAGACTGAACCAAATGACCTTGCCATAGGCACCTGACATTTAGACCAGCCACCCCATTTGCCAAACCCAACACAAAGAGCTGAAATGAGAAACAGTGGCTCGGTTAAGTTAAATATTAGCCATTTAAATGAGTCTTTTGTAGTGCAAACCTCTTGCCATTTCTCTTCAGTAAAAGTGCACATTAACCGATCGCCCTTTCCTTTCATCTGCTTACAAACCATATTCACAGCATTCATTTGATCTCATATATTCTTATTATCTAAATTGCTTTTGAAATCATCCACTACACAGGCCTAAAACTGACTGCAATGAAAGCAGGATTGTTGAATGTCCCATTTAAAAGTAGAAAAGTGCACAAATGATTATTCGAATTATAAAACAAAAGGGAAAACTTAACTCAAACGTTAAACGAATAGCTCACTCGAAAATGAAAGATATTTTGATGAAAGTCGCAACAGTCCATAAAATTAAAGTCAATGGGGTTCAAAACAAGACAATGAGAGTGAGCAAATGATAATAGAAATTTCTTTTTGGGTGGACTATCCCTTTAAATTAAATAATTTTCAAAGTAAAAACACAAATCTAGTCATAGACTGCACTACACTTAAAATTTTTGTAACCTTAATATAAAGGATGTTTTCATGTTTTCAAGTAGGCAGGATCAGAAACGAAGTACTTCTGTATTACGCCACCTTGTTATGATGCTGTACACAGCTGTAAGGCTGTCACTGGATATGATTCAAACAGACAGGTTTTACAGGTAATCAGCTTTTTACTGGACACCCATGAATAGCAAAACACACGCTGCTACAATGGGAGGAGTGGCGATATATCTGCAAGCGGCTATATAAACAAAATTCTTTTTGGCAGCATCATCATCATCATCATCATCATCATATTTGTGCCCTCCAGAACACAGTTGAGAAAAAAGGTCTAGGCCTGCAGCTAAGCAGGCCAAGTGAGCTCACCAAACACTGGTGACTGCTTGGCCATGAATAAGACAGAACCAGACCAGACAAATACCTTTGGCCACACAAGACAGCTATCATTACCACATCGACCTCTACCTGACCCCCAAGATCATTCATGGGGGCATTAAATCTGATTTGAGAGAAGAGCAGCAACAGTCAAGCCAACATTACTTGATTACGACCACAAGATCCCTCCAGAAGGGCAAATTGTTTCTATGTTGCCTGCAAACCGTGCACAGACCTTCCAGCAAACAGTCATGTAATGTAATTAGGGCAGAGAGAGGCTGAGCTCAGTGATTAAGCAATCAATTACAGCACAATTTCTTCCTCCCCTTGCCAGCGACATGACCCACTGCCACTGGGTAGAACAAAAAAAAAAAAAAAAAAAAAAAAACTTTTTTATATATATACCTGATATAGAGTGTTTCAACCAAACCAGGGATATGAAAAAACTATATATTGTTAGTTTAGGGTTACATGAAGGTCTGAAAGTAGTTCACATGAAAGTGAAAATTATGTCATAATTTTTTGTCCATACAATGAAAGTCTGAAATTCTAAGTTTTAGAGATTACTGCAACATGTTTTACAAGGTCAAACAATTAAAAAATTATATTCAACGTGTTCATTGTCATTTCTCTGAAATTGTTTGTGGAATTTCCAAGTGAAAGTATAAAAGGTAATATACTTTCAGTGAATGGGCTTGGACCACAGCATTCTTCCAAATATCCTCTTTTATGTTGCACAGAAGAAAAATGTCATTTTTTGAGTGAGTTTTTTGAGTCTCAAAACCTCCCAAAATGTAAACAGCCAATCTCAATTTCTAAAACTTTTTAATTAACTTAAAAGGTACAACTTGTCCACAAGGTTTTTATCAAGCAAAGTGTCTAGCTAAAGTACCACATGCAAATCAAAACAGAATTAAAATGTAACAAATAAATAAATAAAAAATGGCTGGAAGACTGTTTGACCACGCCTAATCAGAATTTGTTTAAATATACAAAGAAGTTCAGTTTTTTCAAGTTTAACCAAAGCTCTGACAAGAATCGTTTTTACACATGCTGGTGTGTCATGTATCTTTCTGAGGAACTCAGAAATGGTCATGCTTTTTTATGTCACACAGACATGACTGTATTGCGTTACACAACAAGGGCCTCTGCTCTGCGGCAAAGGGAGTACTAAAACGACTAAAACTAACAATTCCAAGTCTATGATGATGACCACGTGGGCCAGACCAAGCAATACGGGAAACGCATCACTTCTCTAAAGCGGGACGGGACAGGCTGAGAACGTTTTCACAAACACAATGGAGAACTTCTCCATTAACAAACAGAAACATGCTATTATTAGAAGACAAACAATTAAAAAAGCAAATATCAGGCTGACTGACAGGTGCTCTTCCAACAAAACATGCTTGTCGAAAAACCTTAGATTACATTGTAAAGACCATAAACATGTAATCATAGAGTATCACAGTATTACCATCCCTACACCAGGGTTTAAAGACAGAAACGCACATTAAGATGACAGACATTTTATAGGCATATTAGGTTCGCATCAGTCCACTTTAAAGGTGGTTACAGACAGAAAGAAAGAAACATCCCTGATTTTATTTAATGCTGAAAAAAAAAAGACAAACGGAGATGGTATAGATGTGGATACCTGTGAGATGATGTATCTTTTCAGACATTCTTCACAAACTGCATTTTTGCAACAGTGTAGCGGTAGGGTTTGTTTGTCATCAAGACAAATACGACAGGTTAACACAACAGATAAGCTGTTGTCAGTGTTATAAGAGCTGTTTAATCCAGACAGCATCAGGTCAGAGACTGTATAGGGCTCTGGATAGTGATCATGGTTCAATTCTGAATTTGGCAAGTCGCTGGAAGATATAACCAGCACATCTGATGATGATGATGATGATGGTGGTGGTGGTAAAGATGTAGCTCGATGATCAGATGTTGTTTTCTCAACAGGTATCCTATAATTATCATTGGCAATACAGTATACAGTGCAGTAAACGTGCTCTTTTGATTGGCTGGGATCTTCACCGCTCTTCAAATCAATATTATAATCAATATGATGATTCCCATCAGGATCTCCCAATCCTGAGTTGCTCTCCATGTTTTGTTGGAGACTTTTTGTGCTACATTGCATCCTTTCATCATCCTTTTCATGATCCAGATCGTTCAGTTTGACGTCAAATCCTACTTTCTCCAGGTCTTTGGGATCTTCTGGGTCTCTGATAGTGGAACCAAAATTCCTCCTTAAAATGTCAACCGCTCTTATGTTTTCCCTCTCGTTATTTTCTTTATTATTGCCTCCTGGCTCGTGTTTGTGTTTATGAAATTCCAAAACATCCTTCGAGGATAACGACAATGATGATGGCACCTTCGCGTCGCTGCGTCGGGCATCCCGGCCGAAATCAGTGCTCCGCGTCCCGCTGGATACATGGACAGATTCCCCGTCTCGTCCAGTATAACCAGGCATATTTTGAGCGGTGACATTCACACGCACGGAAGACTCATCTTCCATTCCCGAGCGGTCAACTTTCCATTTGTGCGAAAACACACACAGTCCGCTTTCAAACTCACAAACTAAACACAGACCGAGTAACTATTACACCACTTCCGGGTCTCAAATCACGAATTCTACTACGGCGAAGCCTCTGCTCATGAATATTAATTAGGCCACGTCGACGTTGCGTGGAAACGTTCCAATGGCACAAGGTTTACTTATGAATATAAATTAGGCAGCTTTGACGTAATATTTATTTGACGTTAGACTTTATGAATATGAATAGAATCCTTCAGCTTAGTAGGATCAATAAATTCACTCTGTAGGTGAAAACGAGTACTACTGTTTTATAACCTATTAAATGGGCTGCGTATTTAATAATTACAATTATTAGAATAATTTTAATTAAATTTAAATACATGTATTCATTTAGCAGACGCTTTTATCCAAAGCGACTTACAGTGCATTCAGGCTATCAATTTTTACATATCATACGGTAGTAGCGTACAGCATGTTATTCCAGAAAAAAACACAAGTTTTTCTTTTTACTTTTTTTAAAATTATTATAAACATAACTAATCGACTGAAACATCAACAATATTAAAAACAACAACAACTTTTGAACATTCTTAGAATGGAATAAAATCGAATAGAAGTTTTCTTGATTTTATTACCACACTGAGATTGATTCATTTTATGCAGGCTATAATGTAATCATTGAGTTTTAAATATGTACTTTGGTAACCCTGTCAGTCTTATCTTGATTAATTGAATGTGTCTAGACACTAGAGGGAGGTCGAGCGTAAGGTAAAAACGAATCTCAATTTGCAAGCTTCAGATTGGTTCTGCTTCAGAGGCTTAGAATGGTAGAAAAATAACGACATAAGCCAATGCTGAGTGTGACGTTTCTTTGGAAGAGTAAAACGTAAATGAATCCAGTAATAGGTCACTTGGGCACACTGTTCAAGCTGAATCAACATTCTGCCCCACCTTGTTGAGCTCCTTTAGGATAAAGAGGCCCCAGGGTCCCTGATTATATTTGCACATTAACAGCATCTTTAAGGCATGTAAGGTCAGAAATTAAAAATCCACAAAAAGAAAGTGTACTGCTTCCCATGATGGCTTTTAAAATTGAACATTTTTAAAACATGTCACTATTGTGTGGCAATTTATAAAAGCGTGACATAAACCTGTCATTAATTAATAAATCAAAATCAAATTATTAGTCATGCTTAAACATCCATCTGTTAGGGGGCTAATTAAAAAAAAAAAAAATCTAAGGAGTGACCATCTGTTATTATCTGTGACCAAAGAAGGGTCACAATGTCACAGAATGCATTCAAGCACGTGGCACACATTCAAAGCAATCAAATCCTGTGCTATACAGAGGAACATTTGAGTTGTAGAAGCAAAGAGTGCCTCCCTTCCTCTGCCTTGAGACATCTATATTCATATTTTCTGGGATTTTAAGTGGATACAAAAGGTTGGATACAAAGATTAATGAAGATTTTGCCTGTGAAAAACTCATTAGCCTGAATCCAAAGAATTTCTGGGTGGTTGCCAGGATGTTGCTATGCTGTTGCTATGTATGGTTTCTTTCTTTCTTTCTTTTCTTTCTTTCTTTTTTTTTTTGCCATGATGCTTTATGGTTGCTAGGGTGTTCTTGATTGTTTAGGTCCCTCTTTCAAAATGTGTTTTTATTTTTTTTCTCAACTTATCATCTAGTTAAAATACAGTGATACAATAGGCTAGTGCACAACAAAATCTCCCCAACATGATGCATAGGATTCGTTTCATTGTGTTGCGGCTATTTTCCATTGTGTTGTGGCGATTTTATTGTATTGCGACTTATTTCCGTCTTTTTGTGGTGATTTTGTTGTGTTGTAACTTGTTTCTGTTGTGTTGCGGATTCTTTCCATTGTGCTGTGCTAATTGCATTGTGTTGCGCTAATTGAATTGTGTCGCGACTACTGGGCCACCGTAAAAAAAAAACACACAAAAAAACATAGTATCAGATTATACAATAGCACACTTCTTAAGCTGCATAATTTTAGGACCAATTCCCGGGGAAAATGGTTGTGAAAACGTTATTTACGTGTCCACGAGTGAGCCGAAGCACTAATTAAAGATGCAAGACGCATTCAGTTTTATTTTTAACGGCTAGAGGGCCAATAATATAGAGTAGCTTTAATAATCAAATCATAAT
This sequence comes from Carassius auratus, assembly GCF_003368295.1. Classification (NCBI taxonomy): domain Eukaryota; kingdom Metazoa; phylum Chordata; class Actinopteri; order Cypriniformes; family Cyprinidae; genus Carassius; species Carassius auratus. The sequence continues at coordinate 16,086 of NW_020524316.1, forward strand.
GGTTTATTCCTGAAAACTTCAGAAACTTTGCACTGAGAAGCCATCAGTTAAATGATTCAGTCCTGTACAGTGTTCCCATTAATACCGTAGATAAAAGATTATGCATCATAATAATGATTCAACTACTTATGGGTTCTTTGGCAAAGAGCCCAGGCTCAGTGTTTGATGGACAGGGCTGGAACGGTAAGGTAATGGGAGGGAATGCTTATGCCATCAAAAAGTGTGGAGAACAGCTTCAGTGTCAGCAGCGTTCTGTAGCAAAAATCTTTCCTTCCTATATATCACCTCCTTCCACAGCACAACCAATCTGTGCTCCGCAAAACACCATACAGTCTTTGTACAGAACGAAATGTGGAGCTAGGACACTAGCTATATCCCTCTGAAATACTAAAGCACAACATATTTCCATTTTGCATGATGACGCAAGCAGTTCTGTTTATTAACCGCTAGAGCGTCAAAAGTTACCTACCGCAGCTTTAATTTACTTAAAAATAATTAATTTAATAAATAAAACAAAAAACACACACAAAAAAACTAAAAACATTTTAGTTGAACTTTATAGACTAAAATAAATTAAACTAAAATTTAAATAATAATAATAATAATAAATATTTTAGCTAGATGCATTTCTAATTTTTATGTAATTTTACTTGCTATAGACTAAAATATCAAACTGAAAAATAAATAAATAAAAATATGTCAATCATCAGCTAGTTGCTGAAGCTATATTTCTCATTTTCATTTAGCTGAATTAAATAAATATATAAAACTATAAAAAATAAATGTAGAAAAGTATCTCAGTGATAGTAAAATAACAACTCTCATGTAAATGTATGATTGATTAGATGTGTGTGCATGTGATCTTTAATCATTTGCTTCCCACTATGTAATTGCACAGCACATGAATGTAAAGCAAAACAAATGTCTTGAGCGTTGATGAAAGAGGAAACACTTTATTTTAGGGTCTCTTAACTTGATGCTTATAAGCATGCATATTACTAGAATATTAACCACTTATTAGTACTAATTAAGCACGTTAATGCCTTATTCTACATGACATTATTCTACATCCCTAATCCTACCAAATACCTAAATTTAACTAACTTACTAACTATTAATCAGCAGCAAATTAGGAATTTATTGAGGGAAAAGTCTTAGTTAATAGTGAATATGTGTTATGAAAGAGGCAAAAGGCAGTGTGGAGCTGGAACATGTGATGCTGAAGTATATCACTAGTGCTGTGAGAGAAATTCAGGGCTTTGTTCCGTATGATTGACAGAGGTTCCTTTTTAAGTGGAAGACAGTCATCAGTGACCATGTCAAAGCTACAGTCTGTTGCTAGGCATAGTCGCTATGTACTCTATGACAAGTTACTATACTTAGAAATGACATAATAAAGCAAAGAAGTGAAGTAACAGAGAAGAGAAGCAAAATAAAGAGTCATTGACACAGTCTGGATTTATTTACAGTCATTCTTTAAAAGTAACAGAAATAGAAAAGGCTTATCTATTCAAAACTCAGCACTGAACCCAATAAAAACAACCTGGAAAGCTGCTTAAAGCACAGTTTCTACCATGAGTGTCTTTTGTTTTAGAATATCATAGTTGACCATTTAATTAACGAGAATGGTTAAGCTACTCTTACAATGTATTGTCAAATAAAAGCTAGATTTGTGATTTCGTTCGGACCATGTTGTACACTCCACAAGAATTTCAACTAATTTCTAAATCCATATTTTTTTATTTACAGTTTTGGTAAGAGCATTGTCATGGTGACATCACATACACTCCAGGGTAGAAGCATCATGCAAGATTTCCTGAACTTGGAGGGTATTCATTTTCATTCAGGTTTCTTTCAGCTCATAATTACTGTATGATAGTCAAATTTGACAGTCTTGTTTTGCATGTATTAATGCAGGGTTAATCTCACGTAAGCTTAGACAGTGCCTTGCAAGTATATTGAGAGCAAGAACTTTTTTTTTTTTTTTGCCTTAACTTTGCCCTGTTTATTTAATATAATAAAGTCTAATCAAGCACCATGTTGATTCAGGATGTATTTACAAATGTCTTGAAAGTCAGTTAAACATGATATAAGTCTCGCTATTCTGGAATCTGCTCATCTTTGTCGAGGCAATCAAAAACCTTTAAACAATTGCAATTACATGGGCAAATCTCTTAAAGACCTTTCAAAGGATATATTAAAGGTGTTCCATTAAGATATTCAGGACTAAGATATTTAAGATATTAATATTCAACACTTTTGTAAACGCCTTGATAATCTCAATGGTCCTAAAATTATATATATATATATGTATATATATATATATATATATATATATATATATATATATATATATATATATATATATATATATATATATATATATAGGACCTTAATAGCCCTTAAGTAATTTAAAAATCAAAATCAATATTTTTTTAATTAAAAGACATTTAATATCTTTTGTAACACTATTGTTATAATGTTTTTTCTAATAACTATTTTGTTTTATTTTTAAAAATCCAAATATTCTTCATGGTCATTGTCAATATCTCATTACTGTAATATTCTCATGTAATAAAAAATGGGCAAAATAAAATAAGGCAAAATATATTTTTTGACTTCGGGGATGAAATACAGTAGAACCTCAGATATGTTCTTGAAAGATTCCGTGAGACATACCCATACAGCTTTCCTTTTCTAGTGCCATCATTCTTATTAATTGCATTACCCAAACTAACATTTATCTCTCCGTACTGAGTCGGATGCAGAAAGATTGCAGCAAAAGACTGCAGGGAATTATTTGCCAGTGAGGTCTGGAGAGTGGTGCGGCTAAAATATCTTTATTAATTATCAAAGCCACTTAGCTTTCCCAGTGCAGTCCACAAGGGGTTTGATTAAACACAGCTCAGACAGACCCTCTGTTTATGTACTGGGTGAGAGCAGATTGCCATTTATTGGAATGTTAACAGGATGTCATTTTAGGCACTTTCTCTCAGAAAATTCCACAAACCGCAGATATACGTTAACTCCACACAGTTACCAGAATCAGTTTAAGGGAAAAGATTATATACAGTGGAGAAATACATATTTCATCATCCATTATCAGTTGAAGGAGGGGGAAAAGCATTATTCAGCTGTGTTTGGCATGGCTGTTTGACCAAAATGAAGACATTTCATGCTTTCACGCATCATCCAAGGGCTACAATATGCACAGTATTTTATGCGATTGAAAGTGCAGCTTTAAAAAACTCTTTGTTGGTATTCATTCGGGAGGCAGGTTACAAAAGAAGCCATACAGCACAGCTAAATCAAGGGGAACACCTGAATAGCTTCGGCATCAGCGCAATTCTAACCTCTCGCTTAAAAGTTGGGGAACAACTGCGTTGAGAAGTCATTATTCTTGGGCTCCTGTTACTACACAAAACAAAGCGTTCTAACCCGATTAGACTCGTTCACACACCTCCTCGACACATCACATCACTAGAAATACTGCATCTCTATCCCTACCTCTCTCAATATGTACAGGAATATCGAAAAGAAAGGCCCACTTACACGGCATAATAAATTATTAGTCTACTACAAAAGAGTGAACACCTGCACACGTTAAAAAAGGCTTAAAATAGAAAGAAGTTACAATTGGTTTTCTATCCGTTATCTTGTTAACAAGACTCAACACCGTCTTAAAAAACAACAATATTCACAAGTAACCTTTTGGAGTGACTGCTACCCCATCTAAGGTCGGCCTATGTCTAGCTGAAAGATATTAAATACGCGACAGATTTTGACACCGCATGCAAACAAATACGGCTGATCCCATGGTGACGTAGAGCGGATAAAATCATATTTTCTTTTAACTTTCATTTAACTCCAAAAAATATGAATCTCTTAGCAGCTACTGATTTCTTTATTTGTTTTTTTTTGTTTTTGTTTTTCGTAACTGTTCTTGGCACTTTCAAGACAAGTACATCCAGGAGAAAGAAGAAAAACTACTTGGGATGCAATTAAACATCGACGGTACTTCCAGTGCTTGGAATGACCCTTTGTAAACACAACTGGAATAATGACTCTCGACTCCAGTCACCATTTGAAAGATTGTAGGAGTAGATAACTAATATCATACGGACTAGTTAATGAACATTCTTTAAGTATGGATGGTTTCCGTGAAAGCCAGTTGGAGACACTGACACTATATCCGCTCGGTCCATTGCACGATTCCATGTCTTTCTTATTGCAGATATTTCCGCTCAATCTGCTCCTCCGTTTTGCACTGCTAATGGCCTCAATGATGAGAGTCTGCTGAGGGGTTTCTCCACACGAGGGCTCTCTCTCGCCTGAAGCCAGTGCTCTGGGCATAGACAAAGAAAATCCACTTGGAGTCTTTGAAGTTAAAGCGTCGGTTCTGTGTTCCTCCGACTGTTTGTAAGACACTATCATGTTAAGATATTTATGTAGAAAGACAAGTCCAAACATCAGTTCGTTCAGTTCGTTGTTTTGATTGGCTGATTAGGCAGTTGTCCTTTTACTTTGCCCTGTGAGAGATAAAAACAAGTGTTAAAACCCTGATCTTAACTGTGTAAACATAATAAATTATAGTGCATGCTTTTAAGACTGACTACTAGATTAAGCTGAGCTGGTGAAACAGCGTATTTTTGTTTGCAAAATATTTGAACACTTAACATTAAAAATGTATGCATGTCACTGCATTAACTAACAACATATCAAACCAAATGGCATTCCTATTAAGAAAAGACAGCACACACAGAGGTGTTATGAAATCTTGTCTTTTGAGAGACACTTTAAATTGTACCGTTTGCGCTTAGCATGCAAATGAACACCCATCATATGTAAAAAAAATTTTTTTAATAAACCAAGGCAGCAAGTGATCATGATGCATTTATATCGAGTGGCATGAGGTGAAGAGCTCAACTCAATCAACCAGATTTAGACATAATAAATCCAAACAACTCTGGTCCATCAATTAATATCTGCATATTTGTAAAAAATACAAATAATAATTAAAAAAAACGAACAAAAATGTTTCTTGTAAATGTTTCTTAATCTGCCCATATTTCTCACCTGATTCAGATAAGACAACTTTTTCGAGAGAAGAAATCAATATTATGGATAGAAGTATAGAAGTATAGAAGTATAATTATGGATACAAGTTTAAAATGTCTTAGTTCTGGATTTGTTAATTACAAACTCGTTGCTTCACAAAATGTTAATTGATAGACTGAAATTGTGTGGGTTACTTGTGGATTATTGCGATGTTTTGAGCAGCTGTTTGGACTCATTCTGACGGCACCCATTCACTGCAGAAGATCCACTGGTGAGCAGGTTATGTAATGCTAAATTTCACTGATGAAAATACTCACTCAGCTACTGTACATCTTGAATGCAGTGAATGAAGTAAATTTTCAGCAAAGCAAAACAGTTCACAAAAAAAGCTGGTTTTAAATGACATATGACATATAATAATTCTGAAAAAATCGAATGCAATGAAATTCATTCATTAAATAGGATTCAAATACTTTTTAGGCTGCTGTAGGCCCACGTGTGGGTTTTTTTGCTTTATGTTAAAGGGCTTCTGAGTGCGATCTATTCATTTCATTTCAGTTTTCTCATATCGTCTTGCCCTTCTAACTAATTATTAGCTGTGACCTTTTCCACTTTTCTTTATTCTATTTTTCTCCACACTGAATCTCAAAATGCACTAAACAACACGCAGACACATGCTTTCACGGAAGCACGTGGAGAAAAACCTCCTCCCTGAAATATCAAAATATGCCATCTGCTTATGGATGGACCTGCCATTCAAAGCACTCCAATGAATTATGGAAAAGTGAAAGTCTGACATTTACAAAGGCAAGAGACTAATGACGTGACAGAATGATTTAGTCAGCCGGCCATGTAATAAATACAAAACACTAGCTGACAGTGAATATTCAGTGCATCTTCGACAAGACACTTTCTCTGAATAAGACCAGGGGAGCAGCCGTGGGTACAGACGGGGTGCGGCTCTTTAAGAGAATAATTAATTTTCTCTATAGTCTTTCTTTGGATTCTGTGTAATCCTCATTAATCCCAATTTTACAGCATCTGTTCCCACAAGATGAGGATGGAGTTGCATAAAGCATTGTTACTTGTCACTGATCTAAAAGCCGTGTAATTGCACCTTTCTGCTGTCTGCATTGGTGGCAATGAAAATGTGTACACATATACAGTTTCCACAAAACTATTATGTAGCTTTTTCTTTTTTTAATCAGCATTTTAAAAGGATCATATGACGCTAAAGACTGGAGTAATGATGCTGAAAAATCAGCTATGCATCATAGGAATAAAATAAAAATCACTATTTAGAAGACATTAAAAACAGAAAACTTATTTTAAACTGTTTTTCATAATATTTCACAACATTTCTGTTTTACTGTTTGTGTGATCAAATAAATTCAGCCATGGAAAGAGACTTCGTAAATATATATAAAAAAAGCTTACAGACCCTACATGTTTTGAATAGTATAAACAGTGTACTACACTGTATATCAACTTGAATTCTAAATTATTTCTTAACAAGTGTATTCTCTAGGGATAAACTATTTGTCTGTATTATTGGTAAATCAACACAGTCCCTTGCTATTTGAATTCATATGGAGAATCCTTTCTGATCCCATTTCACTGGCAAAATTCCAGTCAGCTTCTTTTCCTGTGTCTGGACTGTGGTGCTGGGCAGCTCAGCTGTGTCCTTCCTTCCCTGGAGGATGGCGGGGAATGTTCCTGCTGATATTTTGCTGTTGGTGTCACTTGTGTGCCAGGACTGGTGACAGGCACATTTGGACCCCCGCCATATGTTTTCACATCGTTTGAGCTGATCTCACCCACAGGCCAAAAATAACTTTTAATATATCACAGGGTAAAATACAGCTGTAGCTGCTTATATATATGTGTGTGTGTGTGTGTGTATATACATGTATAATGTCTATTTGTATACTGTATATACATGTTGTAATCACTGTTCTTTTTAACTTTTTATTTATCAAAGAAAACTGAAAAAAACTATCACAGGTCCCAAAAAATATCAATCAACTGTTTTCAACATTGATTATGGTTTAATGTTTGGATGTTGCCTGCACTATTGGGGAAAACAACCTATGAATGGCACACAACTTACAGCTGTCTATCCACAATAAAGGCAATCACTGTCTTCAAGAGTCTTTATCTGTGAATGTGCAGCAGACTTGAACATTAGACAGTTCTGATTCTGAATATCAGACAATTGTGAGATTGTATTGCACATTACTGATTTTCAGTGACTCCTCAAACCCCTCCTGTACTGCAGTTTGGTTTTCCATCAAAGAGCTGTCTCCATATAGATCATGGGCCTAAGCTTTGAAAGCATTGCTGTCTCACCTCCTGGCATAATGGAGTGCATTGTGGACATAAAGGCTGACTCAATAGAACACAATCACCAATAGATCAGTGTCAATAAGCCAAATCCTCTTAAATCTCCCAGCGATCACCCAGTCCCACCTCTGAACATTCAACTACTTCCTCATAAACATTTAAGCTGCCAACAGAGACTAAGCAAACAGATCACCTCCCCTAATATTGACCAAAGCTATTATCCCAGCCAGACTGACAATGATATTATTTCTTCGAGATGTTCCGCTAGAGATGCTCCTCAGGGTTTTGTTTTGCTCCAGGTCTGTCACGGACCAGCTCTCATAAAACTACTCCACAGTATGTCCAATATGTCCAAAAGAGAATGTTGTGCACCCAGATATAAACACAATGACCCACTGTACAACAGCACAAGAGTCTAGAGACTATGGCTGCAGCACAAAATCTATACAAATATCCTTATCAGTTGTGTCGCTTTTACATAACTTGCATAACTGTAAATCTTTCGAATGTGAATAAATGTCTTTTGTTCAGTTACATAAGAAATAAAACTGCAATTTATAAATAAGAAATATAAATAATTTTCTAATATGAACATATAATACAATCAATGTCATGCTTTCTTTCTATACCATACAATGTTATATATATGAAAATTACTATAACATTTTCATTGTTTTATTTAAAACACTAAGTAAATAAACAAGGTAATGCTTTATTTTAAGGTGTCTTTGCTGAAAGTTACATGTACATATAGTAACAATAAATTATGCATAATTACATGCAAGTAATGCTAAACCAAACCCTAATCCTAACCATATAATAAATTCATGTAGTTGTGTGATATTCTGCTAGTTATAGGTTATGTTATTTAATTAATACATTTAAATAAAAAGTATAATACAAGTTATTAAATGTAATGGATACATAAATAGTTACTATTACAAATAAATAAAAATTCTAATAATTACATATAAATATTCTGATCATTTTCATACAAAGTCACAATTTCATTAAATTTTAATAAAAGATAAAATATTTATCTTACACAGATAAATGGTTATGATGATAATAAATAAATATAAATATTCTGATAACTGTTATAATTTAAAAGACAATTCATGAATAAATGTACATTAAAAATAAAAGTCAATACATTTATCTGACAAATGAATAAATACACAAATACATTATCAAAATGATTTAACAATTTATAAACATGTTAGATGCAGCTTACTAAGAAAACAAATTGCTTTGCTAAGTTTTTCACTTATGAGCTATTGTAGAGAGCTGAGGGGAAAAACAGCTTGAATAAAATACAGTGCACCATGAAAATTTACCCTGAAGCACCAGTGTATAACAAAACACTGCTGAAACTGTACAAGAAAACATAAATTAGGTTTGCTCTGATTTAAAACCATTCATGTGATACTTACATGTACATTGGTTGTAGTTGCAAATGTGACGTCTTCTGCGGCCCTTGGTAACCGTACGAATCAAACCCTCCTATAAAGTCAACTAAAGAAATGAGAAGATGGGGGACAAAAAAAGAGATGATTTATTGTACTGAATACTGTCGTTCATTCAAATAATCAGTTTTCGATTAAGTATCCCATGTGTGTGTAAGTGTGATAATCATGAGCAGTGGCTGATCAGCGGCCAGACCCTCTGTGAGACTGATATCTATGGAGTCCAGTTTGTGGCACGCTGCCTGTTGGATTATAAAATAGGCTAACATAAAGCAAACTGACAGGATTAGTCCCTGAACCCCTCTGTGAGGGCCCACCAGTTGTTTCAGGCCCTGGAAGTCCCGAGTATCTGGACTTTCCACAAAGACACAAAAGGTAATAAAGTGTGCGATAAAGATCCAGGCTTTGGCAATCAGAGGCTGTTTCCTAGACCAAGGAACAAAGGAGATAAGCTGTGGAATTAACAGAGAGCTTCTCTCGTGCATCCCAAACAGAAGCAGAATGGAAGACTGGAACCATTATCATTCTGAATTTAGGGGGCATATACCTACAAATCCCCTAATCTATGTTGGTTTGATTGTGGAGTTAGACCTTTGTCCTGATCAGTGTTATCTGGGGACCCGCAGAGGTCAGTCTGAAAGCTTGCGCCAGCAGTTTAAACCAGAGCGCTCACATTTAGCAGGACACTGTTTGAATTCCTCTCTAAACATTTACTGATATATGACATACAGTATCATGTCATTAATTAACATGTTAGTTCCAGTCTTTAAATTGATTGACAGTCCTTAAAATAGTTTAAGAATTTAATAAACATACACAAATTAAAAAGACAGCAAAATAAATAGTACTAGTAATACCAACAAAACCACCAACAACAATAATGATACTGTGACACATCAACTCATATGTTATATGGATAGTTGATAGTTTTACGTTTTTAAGTGAATAGTTCAGATTGGGCTTAAAGCGTTAGTTCAACCCAAAATAAAAATTATGTAATTAATTAGTCACCCTCATGTTGTTCCAAACCTGTAAGACCTTCATTCATCTTCAGAACACAAATTAAGATATTTTTAATGAAATCAGAGAGCTGTCTGACCCTCCACAGACAGCAACACAACTGAAATGTTCCCAGGTCCAGAAACGGAGTAAATATAAAACAGTCCATGTGACAGCAATGGCTCAACTTCAGTTTTGCGATGCTACGAGAATACTTTTTTTGCGAAAAGAAAACAAAAATAAAGTAATTTATTCAACAATTCTTCTCCCCTGAGTTATGTCTTCCGCCATTTTGGTTTGTTTACATTCAGGGAGAAAGCGCGCGCATGAACGTAATTTGCATAATAAGTTTTGCGAAAGCGTGCGTATGCATAGCAATACTCTCTAAAATGGTGGAAGACGCAACTTGGGGGAGAAGTATGGTTGAGTAAATTATGTTATTTTTGTTTTCTTTGTGCAAAAAATAAAACCGTAATCTCGTAGCATCACAAAACTGAAGTTAAGCCACTGATGTCACATGGACTGTTTTACCGATGTATTTACTATGTTTCTGGACCTGGGAACATTTCAGTTGTGTTGCTGTCTAGAGTCAGATAGCTCTCAGATTTCATCAAAAATATCTTAATTTGTGTTTTGAAGATGTTCGTTTAAACGACTTGAGGGTGAGCAATATATATATCTGTCTTTTTACTTCAAAATTTCACATTTAATTAAATGTGATACTTGCAATTTCTTTGTAATTCAAAAATTAACTAAAGTATTAATTTAATAAATATGAAAATAGACTACACAGTATGTGGTCAGTAAGCTTTTTTTAATGCTAACCAAGGGTGTATTTATTTGATTCAAAAATAGATTAATATTATGAAATATTATTACAACTTACAACAACAGTTTTCTATTTTAATGTAATTTAAAAAGTAATTTATTTCTGTAACGGCAAGGCTGAATTTTCAGCATCATTACTCCAGTCTCCAGTGTCACAAAGGTGCTTCAGAAATCACTCTAATAAGCTGATTTGTTGTTTAATTTCTTCTCATTAGCATTGCTGAAAGCAGTTGTTCTTTGATGAATAGAAAGAACAGAATTTGAAAACAAATTATGAATATATTTACTGTCACTTCTAATCAATTGAATGGATCCTTACTGAATAAAAGTATTACATTTTAAATCTTACTGAACCCAAACTTTTGAGCATACACACACACACACAAAACATTTAAAACAGAAAACACTGATCATTAAGTCATGCTGCACTTCAGAACATTTCCATGTTAATGTCCTTTACATAAATATGTCTGCAGGGAGTAAATGTTCAAATAGATTGCTTGAGGGCAGATATGTGCTCTTAAACAGCTCTGAAAGCATTTCCCCTTTGCAGTGAAAAAAATATCTCAAGTTGTTTCACGGCAGAAATTCTTCCTGGCTATTCCTGCCAAGATAATGAGAAATGCTGGGATCACTTATCCAGTAATGGAGTAAAAAACAACAACAAAAAAGTACCATCGACTGTGGGCAAGTGGACAGATTAAACTATGGGCCACCTTGAGCTACAGCATTAGCATTCAAACCCATACAACAACTGTCCCTCGACCTAAACAAAACGACTCAAATAGCTATTTATTCCCTTTTAAGGGACACATCCCAGAAAGGAGCTGTTCTGATGGCACAGGCGCTGCAGGGAATTAGACCGTGATAGACATTTTCTCCTCACAGCGTCCATATAGCAAAGCTTTATGGATATTATGGATTTTGGCTTCACCCTTCCAAAAGCTCTTCGTCGACAAAGGCATTTGTAAACCGCACGCGGCATGCAAAGACTATCAGCATGAGCTCCCACCTCCCTGCAACCACAAAGCCTGATTGCATATCCCCGAAGGAAAGCCTTAACCTAATTTCCTTCTTATAGATGCAAAAAGTGTTTCCCCCGCAACCGACACTTCCTAATTCTCTCTCTCTTGCTTTATCGTGTTTTTAGAAGCAGAATCATTTTAAATACTGTCCTTTCTTTAAATGGACCCTGGGATTTTACCCGTGATAGTAGCTGTAATTAAGTGTGGACCGTGTTGATTGGTTTGAGCTGTTCATTACCTCTGTGGAGGTGCTTCATGTACTATATTAATTAAAGCTGTAATGGCCAATATGGCGTCCCGATTAGTGTTTCTACATGCCTTAGGAATCAAGCCATCAATATCGTTCACCTGCTTGGAGGATTCAGAGCTTCAGCGATTATATTTCTCAGTGGAATCTTCTAGTGCCCACCCTTGGAACATCACGAGAGCTCCAGCAGTGACTCGGACTCCAGCTGCCCATGGACTGATTGGGAGAGACTTTCGAGAGGGATTTCCAATTACACAAATGTTCTAGAATCTGTCCTGATCACTGATTGAAACAATCAGAACCCCCACTGGACACCAGGAGTGCTGCTGAATGATGTTTGAGGAAGTTAAGTGATCAGTGTGGCGGCAAAAGTTTCTGCTGCGCAATGCTTTGCACATTTGATTAATCTAAAGAATGAAAGTTAGTTTTTCACTTAATTAGGGAGTTTTATTCATAAGGTACTCTGAAAAAGCTAGCGAGTAACAATCCACACATTTCTAGGGATTCTGCTTTAAGATGCTTTTCTCCACCGAAGAAAATGTTCAGGAAGTAAAATCTGTCAAATTCACTTACTGTGTGAAGAGATAATAGGAGATATGATAATGAGAATACAGTATATAATAAAATACATATAATATATACAGGGCTGCACATTTTTTTTTTTTCAGCCTGGTTCTGGAGATTTGTTTTGGTTCTCACACTGGCACTCACACTATATTTATATAATTTTTTTTCTTTATTATATTTATTTTATAAAATAATAAACTCAATAATAATGTTTGATAATACTATTTAAAATTAAAGGGTAGTATTAAATACAATTATTTTATAGTAAACTTAAAAAGAAACTGCTAATATTTACTACTGCTGCTGTTTTGAATTTCCTATTCATCTAAAATGCTTGAAAATGTTTCATATATATATATATATATATATATATATATATATATATATATATATATATATATATATATATATATATATAAATTAAGTGTTTTCTACATTGATAATAACAAATGTTACATTAGAATGATTGGAGTAATAGCTACCGAAAAATTAATAATGCATTGGTAATTTTCCATTACATTACCAAACATTATCCATTAATTTCAGGAACATTTCTATTAACCGTAATATACAAAATTAAAAATACATTTAAAACACCTATATGTACAAATATATATACAAATATATATATATATATATATGTGTATGTGTCTGTTTGTATGTATGTGTGTGTGTGTGTGTGTGTGTGTGTGTGTGTGTGTAAGGATAAGGATCACACTCTAGGTTGGACCAACATCTCAATGAAGTCATGCATAAAAACCCATATACGCACAAATATTCAGCATTAATAGACCATCACGCTACACTGGATGTATTCTGCCAGAGGGCTCCCTCTCCGTGATCTTAACATGTAGTGAAGGCACTCAGTTTAATGAGAGGCTGACCCTCCAAACACGGCCATGCTTAATTACATTCAGAGTGAAGTTTAATGATTCTGATTACTCTGATTATGAACAGATAAAATGCAATGAAAATACTGGACAAAGAAGGGGGGATGCCTAACAAATAAACAGCCACACAATCACATACTTTTACATCCATCTCTCTGTTGGTCTGTTTTAGTTGCTCGGTGATGAGAGAATGATGAGAACAGGGAAAATAAAGCTTGACTCTGCAAGAGAACAACAGTATTGATCTTGCATGCCAGTGTTAGGCTGCATTTCCTTTGTTGTACCTATTGTACCTATTGTAGCTATTCCTCAAAAGACTCTCCTAAGAAAAATTTACAAGCATCTGAGGGCAAAACACATTAAACGAATCACGATCTGCACGAGTTTCCTTTAGAACACAAATGGGGAAATGTTGGACAATATAGTGCCCACAGTTTTCAATAGAAGAAAGTGAAACAACAAAAAAGCATCATAAAGATGAACTCCTATAAATCCATGTAATAGTCTTGTGTTTTCCCTTTGTGTTACACGAAAGAGAGTAAAACATACAGGTTTGCAATGCATACAAGTGAGTGAGTAAATGACAAGAGTTTTCATTTTGGGTGAACTGTTCCTTAAAATATAAGGAATATTATAAATCAGGCCATCTTCTATCCTCGTTATTATTATCTAATCTTTTGTCAGGACAGAAAGGTGACTAAAGCGAATGACTCATGTGTCTCAGCGTGGCAGTGGTGGTAAGTGTGATCGTCTGAGCATTACAAATGGAACAGTTTTCAGCTTGCTTTTAAAACACTAGGCCACAGATTGGTCGTTTGGGATCAATAAAAGCAATCTTTTAGATCCTGCAACATCTAAATTCAAAGGTTTACTGGAGCATTCAAACTAAGCTAAAGATCTGCCACCAAGAGCTATGTCTATGTAAGTGCTTCATTACCACAGGAAACGAATATTCCCCAACAATGTTAAAGCATAAAAAATATATATAATAATATAAAAAATAGATATAAAATAGATATATATTTACACCCCTCCCCCACATACACACGTATATAAATAAAATTTTCCCCTATATATATGTATATATATATATATATATATATATATATATATATATATATATATATATATATACTGTAATATTGTAAATATATAATATTTATACAATTGTGGGCATTAGAACAATAGTACAGTATTTTCCGCAGATCAAAGATGGTTTTATGTCAGTTATTTCTATCTTTTGCTGTAGTGTGTCCATTGAAAATATTATTTTACATTTCCAAACATTCATTTTGACTTTAATTGTAATATTCCAGTGAGATTTTTGTCTGACAAAAGCCAATGCTCCACACATAAAATACTGTACCAGTGTTCTAATAATTTTGGGCGTCACTGTATATGTAAATCATATCTTTAGATCTGATATGATAAATGTAATTTTATTGAGTTATGAAGATATACTCACAGCTGTCCTCCTCTTCTGAAATCAGCTTCACAACATAACAGGCATAGATGAACCCAGCAAGCTGTGAAGAGAACAGAAGACAACATTGATTAGGACAATCAACTGTACTAATCAATTTGCCGATATCAAGGTGAAGTGTAGTGCA
This sequence comes from Carassius auratus, assembly GCF_003368295.1. Taxonomy (NCBI): domain Eukaryota; kingdom Metazoa; phylum Chordata; class Actinopteri; order Cypriniformes; family Cyprinidae; genus Carassius; species Carassius auratus. The sequence continues at coordinate 31,119 of NW_020524316.1, forward strand.
GCAAATACGACTGGAAAAATAATGTTTCCAGAACTGGTTTCACTATCATTCCTAGCAACCTTTTGCAATGCCTGCGGTTGAACGTTGATGTTAGACCAAGAAAAAAATAAAACAAATGAAAATGCAAGGAAACTATTGGGCGGAATGGCTATTTCAAGTGTACGTGGCACACAGAAGTTGTAGCTCTTTAAAAAATAAACCTTTAGAACATCATATACACATTTGAAATGCATATTTACTGCTCTCAAGAAAAAAAAAAAATATTGAAGAATCCTCTTTCAATAAAATGCCCTGATTTAGCTTTTATAAAAATCAGTCTTCCTCTTTCATCAGGAAATACATCAACAAATGCTGTCAACTCATTTCATGTGGTCATTATATCAGAATAAGCAAACAAAGCATCACTGAAAACCATTAGTGGTTCATTCGGTTAATTAGAGATAAAAAAAAATAGCATACTTTTAACAGTAAAAAAAAAAAAAAACATGCTCATAACATGTTCTGCTCAAATAAGAGAGTATCTGAAATAAAAGCAGGAGAGAATGAAGAGATCAAAGATAGAGGGAGGTAGGCTTATTTTCATTGAGGAAACAGGTGTTGTAGCGGCGAGAGCTTTACATCAAACTGAGACACCGCCACAGGAAATGGGTCTTTAGAGCAATGAGGACAGAGCGAAGCCGAAATGTTGGAGCCTCATCTTCTCTGCCGCTCCAAAACACAGCACTTCTGAATCATAGGAGCACACGGATGCACAAAGCTCAGATTTTCCTGGCTCTGAATCACTCATCTGCATCCGTGTTTAAAGAAAAATATGCTCGGTGGCGGGCTTGGGACTTCAACAGTCATTAAGAAGGAAAGATGTGAAATGATGATGAAAAGAGCGCACCAGAATATTGAGTAGTGTAAACACATTTAACAGACAAACAAAAGACTTGGATCTCTTGGAGCAGACTCTTTAAAATGCTCAGGGAGCACAGCTGGGCTTTTTATAAACCCTCTTCATCAGAGAGCAGTGTTGTTGTGTGTTACACCGGGGATTTTATAGAACCGGACTGATTGGACGTCTCTGATCGAATCAAGACAAATGATAGAGTGGGACAGCTTGAACTCCTGTCGTCTGCACTACCAAAATAAGGTCTACAGGACCATTGTTGGGGGAACACAGCACAAATAAAACCCCGGTTATGTAATCAGCCGATTTGTATTATTATAATTTTTTTTAAATAATGAGCATGGTTATGGTTACTGGATATTTACATACAGCATATATATTTTTTTATAGAGAATAATGATTTCAATATTAATATGATTAATATATATATATTTAATGACTGAATTTTAACATTGCATCAAAGCAGCAGAGAATTTGTTCGGTCTTGGAGATTTTAAGCTGAAGGTTGCATTAAAAAATAATTATATATATATACATATACATATACACACACACATATATATATATGTGTGAAGAGTTCAGATGCAAAAGCCTCTAAGAGCCATCTGAAATTTTCATCTAAAATTAGGATTTTTATCAAGCTCCTATGCTTAGGTTGAGTCATTTTACTTTAATTGCAATGTGCAGGTCCTTTTCCAGGCTATTAAAGGGAAATAACTGAAAATAAATATAAAAAATCCTAATTTTAGATGAAAATTTCAGATGGCTCTTAGAGGCTTTTGCATCTGAACTCTTCATATATATATATATATATATATATATATATATATATATATATATATATATATATATATATATATATACTAAAAACAGTACTACTGTGAAATAGTTTTACAATTCATATAACTGTTTTCAATTTGAATGTATATGCAACTATTCCTGTTAATTTTCATCAGCCAATATTAATTTAAATAATCCTTTAATTTCACAATTTTTTACTTTTCAACAGTCATCTGAAGCAAAATTACTTTAAACTGACTTAAATCAAGTTGAATTTCGCATAACTGAAAAAAGATGAAATTGTTTAATGTATTTTGATGTTTTAAAGTAATACAAAAACATGGAACTTTTTACAGTGTAATATACTGATTTGATGCTCAAGAAACATTTCTTATTATTATTAACATTGAAAACAGTTGTGGACTTAATATTTTTGTGGATACCATGATAAATCTTTTTCAGGATTCTTTAACATCATTTCTTTTAAATACATTGTTTTGTAACATTCTAAATGTTTTCTTACTGCTACTTTTGATCAATTTAATGCATCCTTACTGAATAAAATATTTATTTGGATGGATTAACACTTTGAAATGTATTATAAATAAAATAAAATGTATTTATAAACCATTAAGGACAAATAGAAACCTGGAAAGAAAAAGTAACACACACACACACACAAAAAAACTTAAGCAATGCAATTAGTCACCATTAATGAGTAACTACTATAACACATTATTTTTAAAAATAACTTTCCCCAACACTGTGCCACAGTTGTGCTGAGAGCAATTGTACGTTGACATACTGCTAAAAAGGCCACCCAGACTTGAGATTATAATTAAGAAGCTGAACGCCATTTGCTATTCTATGAGATACAAACTGATGTCCCCTCAGGGAATGCTCTAGAATGCGGCCATGTTTACAAGACTGTTTATGTATCGCCATTTCTTATCATTTGAGCTGTTCATTTAACTAAACGAAGAGAACAAATAGTCCAAGACTGCATTCACAGTCCAATCCCTCTGGATAATCACAGTACGGTGGTAAATGGGAGGAAAAGCAGATTTAGGATTCCGAGAATACCTCAAGGTCTTGCTCTCATTTATACAGAATAATATACCACTCCCTCCTCCTTCCCAGTGGCAGCAAAGAGCATTGGGCCACGCTCGCACACATGCAATCCAAATCCAGACAGGGTCATTTACATAATATCACACAGCTATGTGAAGGACGAAGGCCCAATGTGGTGTCACCTGGGCTCAACACATTGGGCCAGACAGTATTTTGGTTCCCGGTTCCTTGGTTCCCAGCTTGAATGAGGAAACAATGGAGGTGGCCAGCAGCTAGCATCTGTGTTTGTGTGGGGAAAGAGGCGGATCAGGGTTCAACACACACAATACAGGCTGCTCTTTTGATTACCTGATACTATCATCTGCCCATTGTCTTTGCAAAATATGTAAACCAAATTAGCAGGATGTAAATACAGGGTGCACTAACTGATGAAGAGCGGTGAAAAAACACTTGCAAACTGTTTGCCCCAAACAATAATTATTTATAGTGATATTTTTCTGGCCAAAATATATTTAAAATTTATGCTGAATATATGTCGAAAACAGCACAGCTAAAGGAAATGTATTTTGAAAATGTTACATGTTTATAAGTTTAAACTTAAAATGGCAAAACCTATTGCAAAATGTACTTTTAAAAGTTAGAAATATATATATATATATATATATATATATATATATATATATATATTACATTTGTGGTAAATACTTATATTTTGGACAAAACAAATGTATATATAAAATGTCCAAAAATATGAGATAATATAAGAAACTGAAACTTATTAAAAGTATGTTTAGGTAAATATATAATAATAACTATAAAATCTACAGTGTGTTGATACGTTTATACTGTAATATGTTTTGAACACATTATGGACATTTTTATTGTTTGCAATAATTACATTTAATTAATTTTTTTCCTTAAAATGTAATACTACACACATACACACACGTCATTGCATATTATATTTTAAGTGTATATTGTAAGTGTTTGTAATCTATACGTTTATGTTAATATTAGTGCTGTCAAACGAATAATCGTGATTAATAACATCCAAAATAAAAGTTTTTGTTTATATAATGTATGTGTGTTTACTGTTTATATTTATTAAGTATATATAAATACACACGCATGCATGCATATTTAAGAAAATCCTTAAATATACATGTACTGCTAAATATATAAATACATATTTATTAAATTGTACAATAACTATATAAATTTGGAACATTTTTTTGTTTTGAAATATAGAAAATGTATGCATGCACACAGCATAGTTATGTTCAATAAACTGTATTATACTGAATACTGAAGATATATATATATATATATTATATATATAAAAATAAGTTATATAGTTATAGTTATATGTTACATATAAGAAGAAATATATAAGTAATATGAAGTTATAAGTATTTTAAATATACTGAAATATAACTACGTTTAAAATTAATGTGAGAAATGATATGCATTAGTCAATATTAATTAATACTGCAAAAATGAAATTTTAAAATCAGACTAATTTTATTTAGACAGTTATCACTGCCTGGTGAAAGTTCCCAATGTAAATGGTCTACTGTCATGAGCACACAAAATATAAATTCTGCAGAAATGAGTAATAATGAGAAATGAAAATAAGAGTCGCAGGATGTGCTCCTCTGAAGAGCTCAGTCTGGTACTCACTCACTCACAGCCACAGACATGTTGTATTGTGTTTCTTCTTCCTCTGCCATGTCATTCCCAATAGCGCAGACTAAATTTAGATTTTATACATTTGAATAATACATGCAGGGTTTCTAAGGAGGTGCTAAATAATTGAGGATGCGTCTGGGAGCAAGAATTGATCTTTATTCAAGTATCTTAGGGTGCTTTCACACTAGCACTTTTGGTGCACCCCCGGGTTCAATTGACGTCAGAGTTTGGTTCATTTGGATGATTTGAACGCTGTCTCCGAACTCGGGTGCACACCCGCGAAACTGTACCCGAGTCCGTTTACAAATGGTGGTCTGGGGTACAGTTCATGTGAACTCTGTTACGGTTCAATGCTGATGTGAACGCAATAGTACCAAATCGTGGAAGTGAACCGTTAATTAATTTGTAAGACCGACTCTTTGTAAACAAAATGAACGGTTCAAAAATGTAAATACATAAAAGTGCAGAGAGTAATGTCGGTACTAAGCAACAGGGTAAACAGCTGCTGGCTTGATGACGCAAGAGAACCGTGGTTCGGACCCATATAAAATAATATGAACGCAGTCTAGCGCGGTCAGGGGAAGGGGGAGCAATCGAACTCTGGTTCGGTCCAGGCAAGCGAACCAAGTGTGAAAGCACCCTTATAGTTGAACCTCAAATATAAGTTTGCTCATTCTTCAAAATACGTTTTATCGTTTAATATGTTTAACTTCAAAGCACGGAACAACGTCACAATGGAAAACATATCTGGTTTAGCACTTTAAAAATGCAAATGTTACTTAAGCTACATCTGCTACAAAGAAATACAGAAACAGGCTACATGTCTTACACAGAATAGCAAACATGCCTGTGTGTACCATTTTACATCCATGGAAATCAGAATAAAATCATTTAAGTGCCTATGAAGAAACATTGATGATTTATTAAAACTATACATAAAGGAAACACAAACAGGTACAGCATTATTTGAAACAGGAGTGAATTCTGATTTCGGAAATGGCTTGACAGTCACTTCCTGCACAAGGTCACTGTCTGATACAACCACTCAAGCTTGAAATATTATGGGCAGCTTTACAAACTACTACAATTTAGCCATTTACATTGAAGTAGTTTCCCTTCAGAGATATCCATCATATTAAAAAAAGTGCAGTTCTGTGATTTTATGAAGAGGTTATTCCCTTCAGTTTTCTCTCTGACCATGATAATAGAATGTTTTATTTATTTATTAAATTTTTGGCTGTCTCTTTGCCAAAACCATTCAAAATGTAAAGATATACACTACCAAGTTGGGGGGAGTATATATATATATATATATATATATATATATATATATATATATATATATATATATATATATATATATATATATATATATATATTACATTATTATTATATTATCATTATTAAATATTTTGAATTAATACTTTTATTCAGCAAGGATGCTTAAAATTTAACACAAATACAAAATGCTATATATTAAATAAATAAATGCTGATCTTTTGAACGTTCTAATAGTCAATGGTTAATTAAAAATAAATACAAATATTTAGCAGATATTAAGAAGCACAACTCTTTAGAACATTGTTAAGAAGAAATGGATCTTGAGTACCAAATCACCATATTAAAATGATTTCTGAAGGATCATGTGTCACTGAATGCTGAGAAATGGATGCTCAAAACTTTTAAACTGTAATAATATTTCACAATATTACTGTTTCTACTGTATTTTTGGTGAAAAAATACTTGGTGAGCTTAAAACACTTTTTTCAAAAACTTACAACCCCAGTAAAGAATCTTACATCATCTTCTATAACTTTTGGATGACTGGTGTTCTCATGTGTTTCCTCACTTTCACTAAGATCAGTTTCTTAGATCACCTACTTTCTTTCACTTTTTCAGGGCAGAATCACCTAGCTTAATCAATTTCGAATGTAGACACAGCATCAGTCAACCCATTTCTGTGCCAGTGTGGATGCCTGCTTCAAACTGCGCACTTGGCGGCTTGGACTAATTCACATGTCCTTGACTTCCTCCTCGGGCGCTGGGCCTCTCTCCAGGTGGGCTGCTCACTCCTGGCTTTTATAGACTGGGCTAGTGAGCTACTTAACATGCCAACAACCACCCATGTCCTGATGCACCAAACGTCTTCTGCAATCTTCCAAGTGCAAACACTTATTCGGGGGCAGTCGGCGTGGTGTTTTTTTTTTTTTTAACAGCATTCTCAGCACAAATCAAGGGTGAATGGTTTATGCATTCTTTATGAAATGATTTAAATAGACAACCGTTTAGAGTGGCCGTGTGCTTGTAAAACGTGGACAGCTGACACAAAGAAATACTGATTATATTGACGTCGGGGTCGTTTATGGGGTGAGAGGAGAAGTGATGTGTTTTTTATGAGTCATCGTGGTAAAGTCAAACAGTTTTTCTTCAGTAAAACGGTCCTGTTTTTCAAATGGATTGAGTGTTGCTTGGCTCAAAGCAGACGGAACATCACAAACACGGCTAATGCCTTTGATTAGCTCTAGCTCAAGGACACAGATGCTAAAATTGTGAAAAATCGAACTTTTCACAAGCTAGTCTGCATAAACTGACAAAATAAAAGACTGTGAGAATGAAATACACAAAGGGAACAGCTAGTTAACTGATAATGCTAACAATCAACTAACAAATAATCATTTTTGACGAAAAAAAAACAACAACAAATAATCACGGATGAGCAAACCTAGAGTTAAAAGTTTGTTCAAATCCTCAATCATAAGTATTAGAGGTTGACCAATTGATATTAGTGATGATTCATAATATGCAATGTTTGTCTTTGTTTTTAGATACTGAGTAAGGAAGCGGGCACATGACAAAAGAACGAAAGACTCAAACCCGAAGACTATTGAACTAATGTATTCTGTTTCCAGGACTGCATAGCATTATAGTCTAGGGGTTTGCATGAATCAATGACTCGAATCAATCTGTTTCCTGCATAGCTTCATTTTATTTGGATTTGACGTGACAAAAGAAAAATCTCAGATTGGGAGGTGGGGAAATTAAAAGTCTGTATAACCTCCGAAATATAGCGTAACTAGATGTTTTGTGGAATTTAGCTATTAACGTAACATTTTAATGATATTTTAATACACATACTGATAAAAAAAATGTATAGCTTGAATGCACTGTAAGTCGCTTTGGATAAAAGTGTCTGCTAAATGCATAAATGTAAATGTAATGTAAATATTTTGCTTAAAGGAACGACATCACTCAAAAAAAGATTTGTTCACTGTGATAAAGGATATTTAAAGATCAAAATTACACATTATACAGTACAAGAGTGGCCTCTAGAGAAGGAATCACTGACGCCTCGTTCTTTTTGTTTTGACACGCGAGACTATGTGCTACACGGAGTGGGAATTCAGATGTGCATTTAAAACATAGACATTGAAACCGTGCATGTAAAGTATTCTACAATACATGCTTATATATCATTATAAAGTAATTCATATGCTGACTAGATGTTGCATTAGAGGAGAACAGCAGTGTGAGGCAAATGAGAGAACGCTAATGTAGTACTTCAAGCGGTTAAAACAATGTCACAAAAATACACAGATGTCTGACCTAAAATACACAGATGTCTTGTTAGTTCTATTTGCATTGGTTTATGTCCACTTGGTCACTTTTATGCATCTATTAGCCAGCGAAGTTGTAGATTAAAAGCTAGGGACATGAGAAAGTAAATTGATATGTTCATATAGCCGGCAGAAACATGTTAATGTGTGTTAATTTCAATTTTTAGTAACACATTTAAAAAATGCAAATAATCCAGCAAATAATCATTGTATCATGTACTTTGAAAATGCATGTACTTTGAAAATGCACCACATAACAGAATAGACTATTTTATTAGAGATGGACGTTCCAGTGTTTGACTGTAAGTGTTTTAATTGGGTCATTTGCTGTGGGCTACAGCAGTACCAGACATGCCATCTTTGACCTTCTTACTGTGCCACCACCAGTCTTAGAACAAAACGTGCCGAAGGAACAAAAGAATTAAACATTCAAAGCCTCATTTACAATTCAGATCATCTAAGATAAATGTCAGACTATTTCCAATCACAGGCACAAACACTGATCATTTGTTAAAACATTAAAAATGATTCAGTCCTTGTGCTTCCCGGAAAGTCACTTTTTGACCTAAATGGAATATCCCCTTGCTGTCTTTAGTCCTCAGAAGAAACCAATTTCAGTGCTGACCTCCTTGGGCCTCGTCCACCTGGCTGTTAATCTGAATTAGACGCAGTACATTAGCACGGCTAAGGCCACGCTATAGCTCGGAGCTAGCAAAGAGAAGTCTTGTTAGCAATGCTAAATGAACCTTTTAAGCTTTTTAATCACGGCTAAGAACTTCTTTCATTCACTGCCTTCAGTTCTCGGCTCCTAAAGTGTGGTTTGGTAAGAAAAGCCATGCAACAAGGAATCTGGGGTTTTTAAGACAACAAAGATAAATGATGTTACTACTATAAATCAAATGATGATGTTATAAATTAACAACAACAGAAATATGCTTTGAAAAAAACCATGGTGTATTTATCGTACTCCATAGAGCGTAAAAGAACACAACAGTACATTATTTCAGATTGCTATTTAAAATAAGATCTAAACTAGACAAAGCAGACAGTCAAAATGTAAAAAAAATCTATAAATAACGAAATAGCCAGGAAGCCAAGACCGCAGCCTCTTCCACATGTTTTTGTAATTTCTTCTTCAAAAATCATCAATAACCGACTTAACTCTCTATCTATTGCTGCCAATGTTTTTCTAAAGGCCAGCAATCCGTGAGTCAGTGCTTCACGCCAAGAGTTTGCGCTTTGTTGGCAATTGGCAGAATTCGCCAGTGTTAGTGAGGAAGGAACACAAAAAAAGAGAGTAAAGCAGACACTTTCATCACAACTGCTTTGATTTCCAAACAACACATCACACCCAATTTTCCACTTTCACAATTGAGCAGGCACTTAGCCAGAGGGGATAAGCTTCTCCATGACACAGTAGCACCCGATGCTCATAGAGAAAGCTCTTCTTGAGAAGAGACACACAGCACAGATCTCCACAGACCACAGCGCTCCAGAAAGCATGTTGGTGAACCTGCCATGGCAAGAAAGGAGCGAATGAAGAAATCACACCTCTGTGTCCCCTATGAACTCTCTACTACAAAGAATAGAGATCGGAAAGAAAGCAATTTTATTCCATCTGGAGTAAAGGTTTCTTTCTTAAGATGGATATTATATGTAAGGAATCTGACAGCTGGATACCGGGCAGCTTTCTGCATTTTATTCTTTACTATATAGAACTTTTCTTATTTATAACATATAAGATTCACAATTTTCGTGTATTGTTTTAGGGTGAATCTTACAAATACAGAAAAATAATGAGAAAGGAAATTATATACAATTATAATTAACTTTTGGTTATCGTAATAACATTTTTTACTTTAAAGAAAATGTGCTGAACATTCACTCTCTGTCGTTAGTTAGTAAATATAATTAATATTTAAGTTATAGTAAATAAAACTTATTATATAAAATCTGTCTATCCATTCTCCAACATAAAAACACTTTAGCTTTAAAAAAAAATAGAGCAAACCAACCATCAAGCAAATAATTAAAAATGTAAAAAATACATCAGGATTGTTTTTTTTACATTACAGTAATGAGAATTGTGGGGGAAGGAGTGTTGCTCAATTAAATTTTATTAAAGAAGATTATGCAGAAATGTGATTAAAGAAAATTACACACATTACTTTTAATGCATTTCATTAATTACTAAATTACATTAATGAGAATGTAATGAGAACCATCAATGGAAATAATTCGAATTAACAAAAAAAGAGTTTGTTATATCACAAAAAAATATTTTTTTTAATTGTATGTAAAAAAAAAAGAATAAAGCTTTCATGAAATCAACCCAAGAAAAAATATAAAATATAAAATATTTACAAAAATATAAAATATTTATAAAAATATAATATAATAACCGGCTTCTTCCCTTCTGTGAGGAATTTATGCATTTGAGCTCTGGTGTTTCTGCTAAATTTATACTGGCTTCAGCAGAGCTGCTTTTCCTTCACTTGATGCTAATTTATATCGTGGCCCTGAGCTCCCAGCTCCATTGTGTCTGGATTGATTGTCTGCTGTAAAAGCCAACTCTCCAAGTAAAGAGCATAATTGCTCTTTGTTTACAGTAATGAATTCAGACATCTCATTGATCTTGACCAAATAATGTTTGAATACCTGCTCTGCAAACCGGCTGCCAAGAGTGCCAAAGGTCTGGAGCGTGTTGGTGCACTGCACGCTCACTTGCATTTCCAGTTTTGCACTCTGGAAAGTGACAAAAACACGACCAGGAGTGATGCTACTGAGTTGTGACCTCCATAAAGAATGGCATAAAACATACAAATCATAACAGCAGCCTTATGAGTTGTTCAAAGAGCCGAAGGAAGCAGGAAAGAGAATTTGCGCAATGAATAAGACACACGACATAACACTTGGCAGACCTCATGGCCTCCTGACGTGTTAGCGCTCATATCTTAGAAGGAAAAGATGGGTGGCGGGCAGGTGTCCAGCTGAGATCGAGAGGTCAGGCATCGCTCGGAGCAAAGCCTCAACGACTCACGGATAATTGCTTCAGTGACCTCCTGAAGCCCTCCATCAGTAATGGCAATTTTATAACACACTAGAGATATTTCTTTTCCTGCTAGAGTATAACTGGGTAAGTGAAAGGTTCTATCCAGACAAACAGAGGAACAGACAAAAGGATTTAATGCTGAAGCCCACAGGCGGTGGGTTCGTTGATATTGGATGGCGAGGCTACTGGAAGGGTAAAAAAAAAAAAAAAAAAAAAAACCTTGCAAGTGATTCCAGTAAATAAATTGCATGTTTTGTTTTGACAGGGCTTTGGAATAATCTCTCTCTGTCATCACACAGGCAACATAGAAAACAACATCTCTGCCTACAATAACCGATGACAGACTGAGTCCAGCCGCTAACACTGTGTGCATCATACGTGTAGAACACTGATCTTGGTCCAGACTCTGATGTATGAGTGAAAGGCTCTTCTTCATCACCACACAAGTCATTAATCTGTCAGAGTATTCAGATGAGATGAGCTTCTAAAGATTTTAATAATTCTCTTTCTTGCTGGATTTCTCTGTAATGTCAGTGCTGAAGAAAAATCCCTTAAAACCCATCTACGTATATATAGCTACTCATTAACTTATTGAATAAGTTGCTCAATTTAACACTCAACAATCGCTCTAAATATATACAATATAACCAGCTCTGCTCAGCTGACTCCTGTCAGTTTTCTGCTCATGCCATGTGTGATGTTTGAGTAATAGCACTCCGTCATTCAGCCGCGGTCGCCGATTTCTCTGACTTATCAGATGAGATGCTCGGCCACGTCAGCCAGGCCGGCGATATCAGACCTCCTGTCACTCAGCCGCGGCCCGCGTCGTTACTCACTCCACCAGAGTGACGGAGAAAATAGCAAGACAAGAAAGAGAATGAAAGGGCTCAACAAATGGATAAAAAGAAATAAAAATAGACTTTGAATAAGATCACCGGGGAGTTGGGCCAAGTGTTGACATTTATGAGAGCTGATGGCAATCGCCTGCCGCACAGGCATCTGCCAAGCTGATGATTTGCCGAGCACAACTCATCCTCGCCACCAAATTAAGTCTTGAATCGAAATTGGCTATGGCAATAGGTTTCCATAGAGGTCTTAAGGGACTGGCAAGTAATGAGGTCGATTGATTTTCTTCTCCTCTGGGTGTTATGTTTTTGTCAAAACAGTTACCTATTCTTCTTTAGGCGCTCCATAAATCGTTCATTGACTGACCGCTGACAGACTGACAGAAAGGTTATTGTTGTTGTTGTTGTTTCAATATAAATGCTAAAAGAGGTTCACATCTGCATAATGACTAATGGGAGATGAATGCATTCATTTTCAATGTCTTTTTAAAGGAGTTTTAACACAAAAGAAAGTTCATATTATCTGGAGTCACTAGTTAGATTAACTTAAACCTTTACAATGTAAAAAAAAAAAAACTCCCATTATTTAATTATATCCCATTTTATACCATACATCCCATTATATCCCAAACTAACAAAAAAATGCAGAAGCCAGAGTTTTGGTAAATATAAATAAGTATTTTTTTATTATTTTAATTATTGCGTATTAAAAAACAAACATATATATATATATATATATATATATATATATATATATATATATATATATATATATATATATATATATATATATATATATATATATATATATATATATATATATAAATGCAGAAGCCAGAGTTTTGGGAAAATATAAATAAGTATTTTTTTTTTATTTTAATTTTTGCATATTAAAAACAAACAAATATATATATATATATATATATATATATATATATATATATATATATATATATATATATAAATGCAGAAGCCAGAATTTTGGTAAATATAAGTGTTTTTTTATTATTTTAATTATTGCATATAATTTTTTTGTTTTTGTTTGTTTTTGTTTGTTTTTTGTATTAAATAAAAATGTTTTATTTTTTTAAATAAAAAATACCTAATTGAACTAACTGTAAATAATTAAATAAAATACAAAGCTTTCTACCATTGCAATAGGGATCAAGGTGGTTTACTAGTTGCCCAAAAAGTACTCAGTAAGTTTGACTAGTGAGTTTATCTATTTTTTTTTTTAGCTCTATTATTATTTAGCTGCTACGCTTTGAAGGGGATGACTTTAGAGGCAAAACTTCTCCAAGAGGCTTTTACTGTCAGAACGCTACACGCATCTCTTTTTGCGACGCTTTGAAGCAGCACCTTTCATCCCCTTTAAAGCAGCTCTGCTACACTCAAACACAGATAAATAAACCCACAATACATTTCAGGGCAATTACTTTTGGACTCCAAATATTTTTTAATTTCTGGCCTATCATCATGTTCCATAAGCGTTGTGTTTTTAAGTTACAAAACGCATCTTGAGACTCCATTCTGTCAAGCTGTTTTTGGACACAAGAACATCCCAAACAAAACATGCATTTGAACATGCATCCAGCTCACTCACTGACTTTATTTCAGAAAAAAGGGTTAAAATATATACCATAGTTAATAATCGGTTATGTCAAGAGTTTGAAAAATCATTGTTGAGCGGATAATCCTTTTAGCCTTTCTGCAATGATTGCATCCAGTTTGATTCAGTGTTTGTCTTTTCCCATTCGATGCAGCACACATTTCCCTCACGAACCTGGCACTCACCTTTCCTTCATCTTCTTATCATTGCCACAAATAGCTCAGAACAATGGGCACAGAAATGAACAGTGGAAGTTGAGACACATCTAGGTTCAGCTGCTGGAATAAATATATGAGCTTGGGATCCCAATCAGTCATCCTGAGAATTCAGAAAGCAAGCAGTATTAAACCGGCTACACTGAGAAAATCGAGCAAGGATCTCCCTCCATGCATCTCAAGAGACGCCTCACCAGGAGAATTGTTAGCACACAGGGAGTTATGCAAATTATACCGCTAAATCAACAAGCTTAATATGAAAAAGGTACATAAAACCCATAAAAGCGGGGCAATTAATAAGGCAAATATGATACAAACAGCTTTAAGCAGGGTATAAGAAATTGGAGAAATGTTGTACCAAGAAAGCTTATTCATTTGATGTTGACACTAATGGACTCAGGATCAAAGCTCCTCACCAAACAACTAATTAAGGTAATATATTCACACTGTATTAGTGACGATCTTGCTGCTAATGTATAATTAAGCAACATTATTGCTTTTTATTCGGCCATTAAGTTCCCTCATTATATTAGTTTTGCTGAGTGTGTTAGGAAATATCTAATAGTCTCTCTTAATTAAAAAGTAACAAAAACAGCTCTGAATCATTTTTGTGAAACAGTGGAAATGGTCTATTTAAATCCCTTAATTCAAAACTCTGATTCGGCTGCATCACGCAAAATATTTACAGAAGGGTTTGTGAAGCATTTGTCATGTGTTGAAATGTTTTAATAAATCCTATGCAGATAATAATTTGATTTATTAAATAATACTACATTTTACATTGGTGAATATAAATTGTACTTTACCTTGTGGCATTAAACACTTTTTTGATTTATAATAAATAAATAAATATTTTTTATATATATTTATATTACATTTAATAAATACTAATAAATAAATACAGGTTTAAAAAATAAATTTAATTAATTAACATAAGCAAATAAATGTATTTATTTTACATTAAGCACAACTGAATAGATATTTAAAATTGAATCAAAATAATAGAATTTGTTAATTTATAAATAAGTAAATATATACAATATATTTTACTTTAATTTAATTAAGCAATCAATAAATCTACAGCAAATTCATATCAAGTTACGCTAAATAGCCTGAATATTAAAAAGATTTGGCTTTAGTTATAACACCCTAAGCAGGCAATTGAGACCTGCAGAGCATAATGATAACTCTATAGCATCAATAAGATGATGCACTGTAATTAAACAAGGCTTGATTGATTATGAGAGTCACTGCTAATGTTCTCAGAAGCTCATTAGTATAGCTGCTAATAGAGGCTTTCATTAGGCTGGACTCTCTGGCTACGGCTGCCTGTTGAGAAGCGTGCAGGTTTGGGACAAGTATAATAACGAAAAGGAGGTGATTTAAAATCACCAGCTGTCAGAAGACAGGATAAGTCCTACAAACCCGGCATGACCCAGTCATCTTAGTAGAGGCCCGTTACAATCCTCTGCATGAGAACAGAGACTGGGGCTTGACACAAACAGGGACTAGCTGAGATTTCTGTTAACATATGTCACACCGCACAGCTACGTCAGCTGATGTGGAGGTAAGCACCACGGCTGAGAATCCGTCAAGCGCCCACATAGCAGAGATTACTATTACGTGAAATTTTCGTAGCCCACATGCGTCCGCTGCCTAAAGCTGCTCACTATCATTACTGTAAAGTCTGTGTAATAGAGATGGCATTTAATATTTAAAACAGCATGCAAGATGAATAAAAAGCAATCGCATGAGGTTCTGAAGCTCTCATTGCAGCTCCCAGTGAGCTGACTTGCTGTCTACATCGATAACTAACTTCTGAAGCAACAAACTACAGAAATGAAGCCACATAAATATGGCAGTAACATTGTTAAATGTTCACACTGACACTGGATCACGTTGACTTCTCTTGTATTTTTTTCTCAGTAAAATTGAAGTCCAATAAGAACTGAAACTGTGTTTTGTTCCAGCATTCTTCAAAATATCTACTTTTTTTCTGTTTCACAGAATAAATCGAAGACATACAGATTCAGGATGGCACGAAGGTGAGTAAATTATGTTTTTTTGCTGGACTATCCCTTTAATTTGATTTGAAATTTTTAAAAGCCATTCTCAATTCAAGTAAGAAGGGCACACAACTCTGAAACGGATGCAGGTCTTTTGATTAGACTGTCTATTGGAAGGCCTCCTGGTTACACAGTCTGCTCATGGTCAGGCAGATCCATGCGACATCAGTGCTGCTCTGGTGTGCTGGACACAGCTCATTTGCTGATGCATCCATGCATACGAGAGCCCCACTCTCCCCTTCATATCTGTGTCTGTGTAAGAGAGAGAGAGAGAGAGCAGAGGTTTGGCCAACTGACTGCCAACACTCTCTCCTTCTCTCTCACTGTGAAGGAGAAATCTGCCCAGGAACAGTTCCCAGAGCCCCAGAGGCAGACTCTCGAAAATGAATATGAGCCAGTCATTCAGCTAAACCACACAAAGGACTTGTGTGGAGAATGTCAGCTAGATGTTTGCTATTTCAGTACATTTGCATTGTGTATGCCAGAAGTATGGAAGCTTATGTCCTCCACTGAAGTAATTACAATATTTTATCTCACAATTCTGTTATTTTCTCGTAACTCTGACAATTAAAGTGTTATTGTGAGTTTTAAATTGAAGAGTTCAGAGATATACACTCAAAACTGTGTGAGATAAAAAGTCTCAATTGCTTTTTTACATTTTTTAATTCTTCATTGGATACAAAGCTTCACATAATTCTCAATTATGACTTTTTTCTCGCAATTGTGAGTTTATATCTCACAGTTCTTTTCTTCAAAGTCTTGCAAATTTAGCAAATTCCTGCAATTTTGACTTTATTTCTCGGAAGTGAGTTTATATATTGCAATTCTGACGTTTTATTTTCCTCAGATTTGCAAGAAAAGGTATGAATTTTGAGATATGAACTCAACTCAACTCTAATTATTTCAGAATTGCCTGAATTTTAAATCACAGAACTCTGAAAAGGTGTGAATTTTGAGATATGAACTCAGAATTGTGAGAAGAAAGTCAGAAAAAAAGTATGTATTGAGAAAAATTATTTCAGAATTGCCCGAATATTTTTTAAAAGCCCACAATTCAGGATTTTCTTCTCAGAATTTGAGTTAACATCTTGAATTTTAACTTCCTTTCAAGCTTCGATCTTAAAAACTTTTTTCTCACAATTCTGAAAATAGAATGATCTGAATAACTAGATATGAACTCAGAACTGTGAGAAGGTTAAAATTGTGAGAAAACGTTTATTTTGTATTTTTATTTAATTAATTTACTTTTTTTCTCACAATTCTGAGTTTATATCTTACAATTTCTCTGAACACTTTCTTCTTTTTTTCTCAGATTTGCAAGAAAAAATTCAAAATACTGAGACCAAAAAGTTGCAAATACAGTTCCTTTTTTATTCTGTATTAGAAATATGCTTCCATACAAAAGAGTTTTGTTTCAGTCCTATTTTCTGCATATGACATGAGTGGAGACAAAAGCGTCTCCTCTTCCTCTTGTCTACAACACTGCAGACGCTGGTGGAAAGCAACACAACAGACCTCACGGGTACTAAGGGCAGGAGGTGAGGGAGAGAGCATTAATCACAGATGAGAAGTGTTATCCCTCCATCGGTGCTCTCTTCCCCTCTTCTCCTCTCTCTCTTTCCCACTATGCACTCGCTGTAAGTGCGTACTCCGTTTCTTCCCAAGCACCCGAGGAAATGAACACACTCTCCTCTAAAGGACCTCCAAAGTTGGTGTCTGCAGAAAGGTTATTCAGAAATAAGTTTGAATCCACTGTGGCATCTTCAGATGCAGAAATATATAACACAAGTGCTGCCATATAAATCTGATCTGCTCAAATAGCTAAGGATTTAGTCAGGGGCCAGCAAAAAATTCTTCCAAAATTTATCAATAAATAAACTTAACCTGGTCCTAACCTCCCCACCCACTAATAATGCCCACCTGCTCTACACAGCTGTATATTAAAGTTGACATGGAAAAGCATTTCCAATCTATTTTATTGTAATGTATATGAAATACAGTTTTTATACTATGGATGCTGCTTACAGTAAAGGGACAGTTCACACAAAATTTTTAATTATTTAATAATTTCTTATCGGTCCATATCTGCATGATTCGTTTGCTTCTGTGGAACACAAAATAATATAATGAATAATTTTTAAACCGTTTTGTCCATGTAAGTTAGTGGGGTACAAAACAACATTGGCCCTATTCAATTTCACTGTATTAACAAAACCCTTTTCATACATGTTTGGGATATCATGAGGGTGCGATGATGAATTTTTTTCATTTTTGTCTCTTTTTCCTTTAAGACTGTAGATAGTCTGTTTATTGTTTATAGTTCAATTTATTATTGACTTCAACATCCAAGCCATTCAAGAAGATGTTTTTTTCTTTTTTACGTTGTTGAAAGAAGTCTCTTTACTTGATCCTATCCTCCAACAAAAATGACCATATAGGTCGTTTGTGCAAGCATCTTATTACGACCTATATTTACGTTTAAAGGGGCCTCTAGTAAAAATAATGACAGTGTCGAGTTGCGTCTGTCATCATGAAATGACGTATAACGTCATTACCAATCAAAACCCACGTTTATTTAAATGCAATGTGTGGACTTTTTACACCGATCTCACAGTAATTCGTACATATTTTACTAGGTGGCTTATTGGTTCGAATGACCACACCTAACCCCACCCATAAACCTAACGCTCACAGAAATCATGCTAAATTATGATTTATTAAGCATATACATTTATGTGCATGTCTGTTGTCTGGGTTCAAACCCATGATAGCATGATTACATATCAATGTATAACACAATGATCTACTAACTGAGCTTCACGAAATGCAAATTAGAGTGCATATAAAAGAGTACAAAATATTAATATGAAAACAAGCTTTTGCCGATAGGGGTGCAATTGTAGTATATGCTCTGATGGGTCGTATTTCAGGAATTTGGACAAATGACCTATATGTGAGTATTGGTTGGAGGACAGGTTGCTTTATTTAATCAAAAATACAGGGAAAAACATAATACTGTGAAATATCATTCCAATAAATTTTTTAAAAACAATCCTGTTATGCAACGCTGAATTTTCAGCAGCCATTAGCCATTCAGCAGCAGTCCTCAGTGTCACATTATTATAATATGCTGATTTGGTGCTCAAGAAACATATCTTATTGATATAATTGTTGAAATCAAAGCTGAGCTGCTCAATATTTTATAGTTTTTTTTTCAGGTTTCTTGAATAAATAGAAAGAAATCTTTTGTTACATTCTCAATGTCTTTACTGTCACTTTTGATCCATTTAAAGCATCCTTACTGAATAAAAGTATAAAATCCTTTCAAAGATCTTGCTGACCCCAAACTTTTAAACAATAGTCTATATAATTGCCTGCAAATTTGCTCTTTAATATGCAGAAAGGGATATAAACCTAGTCTTTTGCATCATTCGTGCTCATTTAGAGAAAATAATCTCAGTTATCATTTAAATAAAATTCTGCATACCACCTGCTTTCAGCAGCCAGAGAAAAGAGTGTTAATTGCACCAAGCAAACCGCGCGGAGATTTGTAAATAAAGTGCATTCTATAATAAGCCTCATTTGCATAGGAAGGAGGCGTGTCTGCACTGAAAAGAATGACAGCTGACTTAATGACTTCATTTAAATATGTATGCCAATGCGAAAACCACCTGGTCAAGTTGGACAGCAAGTGGTTAGAGAATATTTTTGCTGAGAATTCCCATGCTAAACTGTTGAGATTTCAGTGCATTGGCCCTGCAAAGACAGAAGAATTATCATGAAGCGATTGGTGTACGATTCCTATATTAGCTCACACCACGGCCCTTTCATTATCATACAACTCTACTTAATTACTTTCAGACTGACGCTCCCTTACTGTGTAATGATGCATGCAGCCTTACTAATGTCTGAGATGCTTGTAAATGAATGGTCGAAGGCTCCACATCCATTTGGGCTGGGAGAGAAACCTAATTAACTGAAGGTGCCGCACTGTTGCTCTGATGCGGGAAAACAATGGGACCGAAGGCGCGTCTCGAAGCCCGCTGCAGGTGTCACGCGGAAAAAAAAGCACAAAGTGGCTGGCTAGCAGTGAAATGACAGCACTCCCTCCCAGATGCCTCCTCTGTAATCCACATAATTATCTCTGTGTGTGAAGATCGAGCTGTCATTACTGTAGTTCACATCAACGCCCTTTCAACAAGCCACATCCATCTCCATATTACTGAATCGAATTAACCTCCAGGTTATTTTCATTAATAAATATGAGATAAGAAATTATTACTTGGACACTTTGTGTTCTGTCAAATGACAGTGTTTTAGCGAAAGAGAAGACAAGTGAAATTTGCTGATCAATTGTGCTCTTGTCAGCTAGATAAAATGAGAAGTGGGAAGAGGGAGCGAGAGAGCGGTTGTCTACATAGTTAACCGATCAAAGAGGCACTTATTCGCTTTAGGAGAAAATAATGAGCGAGTCAATTTTTCAACACCCCGATTTCTGTGTGGGGAACAAAGACGATCATTATGTATCTGGGAGCTCGAGGGGATGATTGAAAATGTTGTCTATGCATCCAGACACAACTGGGTATCTGGGGAGGGTCTGAAACATAAGAAACACGATTTGAGGAGGCAAAACAGCACTGGCGCGGTATTTCTAGGACAAATGATGAATTTCTTCTCTGAGATGTTGCTGCAAACTAAGACTTTTCCAGAGAAAACACATTATGAATGAGCATCTGAGGTCACCTGGTTGCATAAACAAAGGCTGTTGCAACACTGCAGATAAAGCTCTGGAAGAACTTGAGCTATGACATTCTTGACAAATGTTTTTGAATTTTGCTGAATTATGTAATGGATAATATACTGATACATACAGCCATCGTCACTAAAACAGTTCTTTTGTATCGCCCTGAAAGTGTCTATTACGCAATGGATGATTGGCTGTATGTACACTATTTGGATAATTAAAAAGACGCTAACCAAATATATATACATGTATTTTTATTAAATATGTTAAAATCAATATATAAACTATGGTTTAAAAGTCTGAGGTGAGTTGTATGATTAATACTTTTATTCAAGGCATAATATGCCAGTAAGGATGCATTAAAATGATCAAAAGTGAGAGTAAATTTATTCACAATATTCAGAAGGATTTTTATGTAAAAAATAATGTATGGAGCTTTCCACAAAAACATGAAGCTGTTTTCAACATTGATAATTAAAAAAATGCATTTAAAAAAGTTTTTTAAAACAAAAAAAAGAAAGAAAAAAAGAAGACACAATATTATTGTTGTGCTGTTGATCTAATAAATGAAGCCTTTTGAGCAAAACAGAGTTTTTCTTTGAAAAACGAAGCAAAAAACAAAAGCTGAACATTTGAATGGTAGTGTATATGAATATTATATTGTATGTTATTAATATGATAAAGTATGAAATCATTTTATTGTTACAGCCACTGAAGGATAAATAGTTAATACAAAGTTAAAGATATTTATATATATTATATAATAATATAATATATTATATTATAATTATGTCCAAATAAAACAGTATAAGCTAAAATCAACTTCAAGTGAATACAGGCATCACATCATCATAACACACAGCATGAAAAATGTATATTTATAGTAAGACTGGTTAAATATTACAATTAACTGTTTTATTATGATTCAAAATTAATTTAAATCTAAAATAAGGGGAAACGAGCTTGACCGATTAACTGTCAAATAGTTTATATATTCTACAAATAGAATAAATCTCTACTAGTGCATACTGATATCCATCTGTATATCCCACACTGCTCAACAAACATATTCCATGTCACAACATTTTAACCAACTTGAAAACCATAAAAAGGAAACTTCAATAAGCTTGGATGTTCAAGAAACTTATAGCAATAAACTTATCTTGTCTCAGCTTGGTGGGTTCTAGAAACGACCCAAACTGTGACTCTCTGCAGGGACACCATGAACAAAATGCTAGCAATAAACTTCTGGCCTTGCTATTGTTTTACATTCTGTAGGAACAGTCTCAGCAGCCAGCGGTGGGACTCAACTCACTTCTGCTGACACAGACATATGTCTCATCCCTTTCAATGCTTCAGAGAGAGCTTAATTCAATCATTGTCATATTGATCCTGGTAGCATGCGTTCTCCTGACACTGGCCTACTGTAACAGCTTCAGTGTTTAGAAGACTAAGCATTATTGAACGTGCAGTGACTTCAACAGCTTCCTACATAATATCTGACAGCCCCTAACGATATTTCTTATTCCGCACATGAATGTGTGTGACCCATAGGAAAGAAAAATCACAAATGAGATCTCTTTAATATCTCCTAGACAGCAATGAAATTAAATGGAGGGCAAATTTGTGACTTACTCTGGCTTTCAATATGTACTTTTTTTATATTAAATTATTTCAGTACATCCACATTCATTCTACAGCTCTATACTTCTGCAATTTCATCAACGGTCTCATTTCTATCATTTTCTTTATTTCCATTGTTTTTAAAAATGTTAAGTTAAAAATATCAGTATCCAAATATTGTCCACAAATGTAGCCTTGATTTAAATGTGCAAGTTATGAATTGGTTACAGATATGAAATACTTTTGGGAATTCCTGTGGTGTCGCAATCTTTGATTCTTCCAAAACAATTTTAAAATAAATTGAGCTAATTGTAAAATAATAATAACTTAAATACTGTTATAAAAACATGGTAAGTGTGTAATAATAAAAATTATAATAATAAGAGAAATACTACATGATATTTCTTCTTATTATTATTATAAGTGTTATTATTATTAATATTATTATTTGTATAGCAGCTTTAATATATAGACCTATATTTTACCATAATCTTTCATTATAATCTTATATTGATGCAGTACACTGACAGTTTATATAGTTATATACAGTTCTTAGTTATATCTTTTTCATTTCCATTTAGAATAAATAGAATGTTCTCTTTGGGTTTAAAGAACAATGCCCTTAAATAAAGGATTCAGATGAGCTGAAAAAACCCTGAGCTGAAAAAATAAAAATAAATCTGAAGGCAAATTCCCTCAGGTTCACAGT
This sequence comes from Carassius auratus, assembly GCF_003368295.1. NCBI lineage: Eukaryota > Metazoa > Chordata > Actinopteri > Cypriniformes > Cyprinidae > Carassius > Carassius auratus. Next base: position 54,028 of record NW_020524316.1, read on the forward strand.
CAGAAGGTGAATCTCCCTCGGGAAGCAGGTGTGCTTCAATATTGTCATTTCCACAGCGCCACGTTCTGTTTCATCAACACACGCCTAATTACATGGAATGTGTAAAGTCATTATAAAACACCTCAGCAGCCTAGGGATTCTCTCATACTCAAGCAAACTGACGAGAAGCTCTGTAATTATGAGAAAACGGAGAGCAAAAACTATTTTTTTTTTTTATGTCTATCCACAGTATGTGGGTGTGTAATGTGTAACCCCGCCCCCAAACTGCACATAGTTTCCTGCAATAGACCAGACCATCAATAGGGAATAGCGGTTCCTGCTTTCCTCTCTGGAGAGGGGGCACCACAAAGCCACTAAAAGCTCCCACCAGGCGCTCTGTAGGCACAGACACGCAGCTGCCTTACTCCTCCGCTATTCACTGTATAATATCTCCACAGGAACATCAGTCCTAACAGAGGAAGGTCTATAAATACCAGGTTGAAAGGAGCCGATACCTGCCTGTGCTCGGTTACAGCTGTTTATGAGACACCGGTGGTGACCATTAAAGTTACTGACCCCCTGACATCACTCCTGATAAGGAGATGTATGGGTCTCGCAAAGAAATGCTCTCATCTCACACTGTAATCATGTTACTTGAGGTTTTATGTACAAACAATGTTTACAACTGTTGCCTTTATATAAAATGTGCAGTGCATTTGGATAGATGACAAACAGCAAATATATTTATTATTTATTTATATTTTCATTCGTCATGAAATTGGGAATTCCTGTGGTGTGTCATTTCTTACTTCATGAAAAACTATTTTAAAATCAATTTTGCTTATTGCTTTGTAGTAGTAGTAGTAGTACTATATTGTCATACATATATTATTATTAGAATCTTAATTCTGTACATTACAAAAAATAAAAAAATACAATTCATGTAGATAATATATTTCAATAATTACTATGACCTTTAAATAGCTGATATTAATTGAGAGAGTACATGGACTATTTGTACTTAAAATAATTAATTTGTCACACCACAGGACCATTACAATTGAATGAGTAAAGGCAAAAATGGTGAATTAAGAGACAAAAAGCTGAAGTACTTGAAAAGAGTGAAAAAAGGTTACCAATTACTGGATATTAAAGGTGACCCATTATGCCACTTTTTACATTATGTAATATAAGTCACATGAATCCCCAGAATGTGTCCGTGACGTTTCAGCTCAAAATACCCCACAGATCATTTATTATATAATTTTCAAAATGCCTATTTTGAGTATAAGCAGAAACAAACTGTTTTTGTGCACGTCTCCTTAAATGCAAATAAGCTGCTGTTCCCCACCCCCTTTTCCAGAATAGGGCTGTGCCTTTACAGCTGGTACCTGTTTTGGTTTTGATTATCATGCATATTGTGCTGAAATCATGTGTTTTACATTTACATTTAGTCATTTAGCAGACACTGCTTTTTATTTAAAGCCTTATTAGTTTAACCTTCTGATATACGGTTTTCTGAGCGCACACTTCCGAAGTACGTGCACAGAAAATGGCTGTCACAAGGCATGTGAATACTAAACTAAGTTCTCGTTCATGTCTTATTGCACTTAAACTGTTAAAAAAAAAGGATGATTTACAAAAACTGTTGGTTATGTCTGTGAAGGTAAACAGCTGGAAAATACATTGCGTTTATATTCGATCTGTGTGGCAGCAACGTAATATAGTAAATAAATACACTGCTCTTGTCTCTTCTAAGGCTGGGACTTTAAGTAGTGTTCTGTGCTCATCAGTGCAGCCAAAGACAGAAGAGTTAGCATGCTTTGTTCAAACTTTTGCCTTGGTGTTAGAACTGGAACACCACTTGTGAAACTTGTGAAACTTTTCACTTGCAATGGTGGCGCTGTGGGTGGAAACGTGCTAATTAAGGGGTGGTAATATCCCCTTCCTAGATCCCCTTCCTACGTCACGGGGAGGAATGAAATCTGAGAGGCTAATTTTTTTTCATAAGTTTCCAGAGAAACTCTCTCCAAAACAAGTTAACAAGGTTATCAAGGTTTTCACGTTTTCTGGGTTGGTAGGCGCACCGGGACCCAATTATAACACTTAAACACGGAAAAAGTCAGATTTTCATGATATTTCATAAAATAAAAAAACTAATATAACTTAGGTGCTGTCAACAGTCAACATTACTCTAGATTTTTACAATTGTTGACCCCACTTTTTAGCGAATTTAAAAATACTAAGCCTCTGAATTAAAATAAAAAACTTAAAAAAAATAAGAAAAACGAAAGTATCATGTCATACTGCAGGACATTGCTGTCACTACTTGAAATATGATGTCAGCTACCCATTTAACATCTGTAATGTGATACCTATGTTAGTGAAACATAATATTTGGTTCAAACTAATGTCTACGACTTCATTGCATCCACTGGGATTTGGCTGGATCGTAAAAAGCAGCCTCTGAAATTACTGGTTATCATTTTTCCTTGCCCCTTCAGCCTTGGTTTCAACAACAGAAAACAAAAACCTTTTGGTAAGAAATCAAACGATATTACAGCTCGATTATGAAAACAAACAAAATAACGTGCCCTGGTGAATCATGCAGTAAACAGGGTCAATTCTGATTTCATGTTGCATTGGAAAAACAGCAATAAATTAGATTTGAGTGTATGAGAATGAAAGCCGCGGGAGAGTCTTGTACGGGCTTGTAATCAGAGAATTGCTGTTTCCACGTTGGAGGGGGTTTACTTCACTATTGCATTAGAGATGCTGATTGTTGAGGGGGGTAGAAGCAGGTGTCGCAGGTAATGGAAGAGATAAAGAATAAAGACTCGGAGGAAGGCATCATGCTGAGCTCCTATTAACAACCCGCATTCAAGCAATATCAGCGCTGGAGCCCAGCCAAATTTCTCAATGCCTCTCATATTCAGAAGCATTTCCTGAACCGTTATTTACAGAGTTGGTGTAATCAACTGGTTAGGTTTTAAATAGACAAAAACAAATGCGCTGCACTGAATTTGACTCTAAACCAGAGATTCTCATACTCGGCAACAGTCAATTATACAGGTTAGCTGTCATTGTACACCCAGCACTTCACTGCAGCGTTCCAATCAGAAGAAATGCATAATAAAGGACTATATATATTTAATACCAGGAGCTGCAACCGCAAGCACAGCAAAAGGACAGAAAAGCCTGTAAAGGATTAGACTGTACTCACAGCTAGGATAATCTGCAAGGAACTGTGGGCCACCTCCACATACTGGTACTCCAGCAGGCAGCCGGCGATGCTGATGTAGCGGTGGTCCTCTGGGGCCCAGGAGGGAGGAGGGGTCACGGGGGTCACCCTGCACCCCGGGCCGTTCTCCATCCACCAGGAGCGATGCATGGAGATGTTGAAGGTCATAATCAGGTCCGTGTCCTGCAGGAGAGAACAATGAGTCATAAAGAATGTTTGTTAAACATTACCTACATGCAAGATTAATTTACAGTTTCTGAATAATCTACAGTTCAAACTGCAAGAAAAAAAGTCAAGTATATTCAGACCAGATGTCAAAGATCAGCTTTTAAAAATGGTACTTTTTAAGTTTGTCCATTTCCTGGCTATCGAGTGATTTCAATTATGTATTCAAGCTTGCGAGATGTAATACTCTGAACGCTGACTTAACAATGTGGGTCAAATAACAAGCACTCCAGAACATTTTAATCAAGCTAAATCCAGTCCACTCTCGTTTACTGACGGTTAAAAGAGCAAGGAATTTCTTTCTAGTGAGTCGCCTCGCATTCTAACTTTTAGGATTTTGTTTATATTAAAATAATCATATATTCTGGCTCACGATCAGTGTAATGTTTACGCCCACGATTTAAGAAGAAATAGTATCCCTAGCAGCCATTGAAGGGTTTGTGTTTTGTTGTATTATTAATCAGTTTGAAGCTTTTTAACATCTGAAGCGCAATTATTTAAGTGGTTCTTATGTGGTTAATTTTGAGACGTCAAAGGGACTTGGAGAGCAATAAGCAGCCAACACATACTTATAAATGTGGCATGAGATTAATTCCACGATCAAATGGCGGAAGAAATCACATTTCTCAAATCCCAAATTCACATTTTGTGTGCCATTTTTCAGCCTTAATGATCTGCATGCTGGCGACTGGAGTGTTTGCAATATCCTGGGTCATTAGAGTGAATGCCAGTTACACAAGCGGAGGATTATTCACCAGGGCTTTGAGTACGCAGAGAAACATATTCAAACAAATCCATCAGTCTTAAGAAACACGCCAAGCCTAGACACAAAGCAGAAAGAAAGAAACAGAGCTCTAACTCTCACACCTACAGAAGCACGACTGCATAAATGGGATGCACGTGTCGAGTGCTCCGAGAAATCCCTCTAAAGAGCAGCGATCGCGCATTTTAAAGGCAGATTTCAGGTCCTACAAGTGTTGAAGCTTGGCACTGAGCACGCTATTCATGTAGGAACCTGAACCCCCTCAGGAGACATTTTTCTCCTGAAGAAAAACAACAACAACAACAACAGCTTAGAAGTATAATCTTAAGAAGTGCTTAAAGAAGAAGAAAAAAAGAATTTTCTGACTTTCAGTCCAAATTTTGTAGATTTTAAGTCATATATGCTAGTGCACCATTAAAAACTGACAAATTTTTTTTTTGCACATTTCTGCTCTACAGTTTAGTGTCATGTTGCACTAAACAGACTTTCATGCAACTGGTAAACATAAATGCATAAATACATACATACAGTACATATAAAAGTAAAAACAAAAATATTTTTTATTAAAAAAAAAATCTCAATAATTTTTTAAGTGTCACGTGACACTGAAAACTGGCTGATGAAAACTATATTTTATATTAATTATATTTTATATATATATATATATATATATATATATGAAAGAATAAAAATATTTTTATTTTTAAATATTAATATATTATTTGTATTAACATGCTGTGTATGAGTAATAAATATATTTGATAAAATATAAAATAATTTATTTTAATGATATATGCATTATTTATTTATTTATCATCATTTGACAGACCACACACATTTCTTTTTTTTTACTTTAATATGTTCTGCCCAAACTTTAAAGAGTAGATATCAAGTTTAGAAAAAAACAAACAAACAAAAAAATGTTTTTACATTGGAAAAATAAACTGCTACCAAATTTCCATACTAAAAAAAAGCAGCTCTTTAGTGTTTGTCGAAAACTTGCCTCCAGTGTTTTCTGGAGCAGAGTGAATCATCAGAGGGGCCCGAGTCACAGTCCCCATTATGTTTTCTTAAAGGCCGCAGGAGGATCAATCACTCGCCCGCCTCCGTAAATGGCTTCACTGTTTGCCCAGCCAGTGTGGGTGATGTGATAAAGCACTTTTAATCCATTTCAAAACTCACACTAACGGCAGACGTTTTGTTGAAGACTTGCCCAACCTCACACTGCAGTGTCTATCTCAGCATGAGAATGACACTGGTCGACCGAAAGGCTCCTGAATAACTCTGCCTGAATAAGCCCTGGTCCTCCTCAGAGGATGCTTAGCACTTCTCGTCCTGCAGAATACAAACAGAGGCCTCGGTGCACCCTCGCTTCTATTAAAGCATATACAAAGAACCTGAATGCTTGGATTGATTTGTTTCCACCAAATCAATATCCCTTGTATGGCAGTGCATGGCAAAGCCTTGTTTGTCCTCAGAAACACATGTATCAAGCTCCAATGACAGACATAAATAGCATCTTAATGCAAAAAAATGAATCACAGCTTTGACTGAATACGGTGTCATCCAAGCATTCAAAGAACACAAACATCTTTCACAACCAGACTTTTTTAAGTCTACATTTGAATAAAATGTCAATATATTTTTCTTTTTTTAAGTAATTATTTTTGCTTTTTTAATAATGTTGCAGAGTACACTGTTAATTTTGTATTTACTTATTTTGTATATAGATAATTTTGTATATAGATCAGCATTACGGCATAGTGTGTTACCAATGGTTTGCTTTTAAGATTTTGCTGCCTTAAGATCATTCCTGTGTAGTTCGGAGGTGATCCTTCACCTTTCTCATGATCATCCTTACCCCATGAGTCTAGATCATGCACAGAGCTCCAGACCGAAGCTGATTGATGGTTGTTTTGTATTTCTTCCATTTCCAAATAATCCAAATAATCCAACAGTTGTCTCCTCCTCACCAAGCTTGGGAGGTCTTCTAGCCCATTCCAGCCTTGTGCAGATCTACAATCTTGTCTCTGACATCCTTTGACAGCTCTTTGGTTTTACTCATGGTGGTTGGAGAGGTTGGAGTGGACCGATGTCTTATACACACAACAAGCTGACATTAGGGGTAACTTCTTAAAGTGATAGGACTAATCGGTGTTCCACATGGGCACATACTGTAACCAGTTTGGTATGGGATCAAATACTTTTTTCACTCACTGAAATGCAAATACATTTCTAACCTGTATATAATGTGTTTTTTTTCTGGATTTTTTGGTTGATATTCTGTCTCTATCCATTAAAATTAACCTACCATAAAAATGAAAGACCCTTCATTTCTTTGTAAGTGGGCAAACTAACAAAATCAGCAGGGAATCAAATAAATATTTTCCCCACTGTACTTGTTGCCTCATTCTTCCACTCTGTTGCTCCCTGTCTCTCTAACAGGTGTAATGAACATCAGCCCAGTGGATAAACGTGATCCATCAGCAGTCAAATAGCAGGACAGGACTGCTCAGCCCATCAGCATTTCAATCTGCAAAGCGGCAGGGGTCTCGCAGACAAACACTCCTCCATTACTCTCCTTCACCGGGACGGGAAACACGGGCGGCCTAAAAGAAGGGGCTGACAGTGAGGGGTTTTCAGGACAGTGTCTGGAGATGGATGAGACCACATCTCAACAGGAATTATGGGCTGACGTGTCAGCATGCTTTACAGTGAGTGATGGTGGACGGCAGAAAGCATGTAGCTGATGTCCTGCTACGAACATAAAGAACATACTGTATTTAGTATTCTGTTTCGCTTGATGATCACCACAGTGTCAGTTAAATAAAATGATAATTAACAAACAAGTTTGGGGTAGGAAATATTGTTTAACGTTTTTGAAAGAACTCTCTCACCATGGGTACATTTATTTGACCATAAATATAGTAAATACAGTTTTTATTAGTGTATTAATATTTTATGGTATATATTTTATAAATATTTTATAATATATATATAGTTTGAGACTGAAAGTATTTTATTTAGTGGAGAACTTTGCAGCAGTATTTTATTTATTGTTCTTCTTTTATTTTATATATATTTTATTAAAAAAAATTTTTTTTAAAAGGTGCATAGTAATAAACAACCTGCAGTTTAATGTTTGCATTTCTTTCCCTTACTGTACCAAAAATGAACCGAACCGTGACTTTAAAACCGAGGTACATACCGAACCATGATTTTTGCGTACCATTACACCCCTAATATATATATATATATATGCATGTCTTATATATAACTAAAACATTTTCCAATTGCATGAGATATAACTGGAAATATAAATAAATAATACTTAAACTGTTAACAGCATTTTCAGAAAAACATTAACACTGAATCACTGTATATGCAAATCAAACAAAAGTGGGATATTTAATCCAGCACCAAGCTCTTAAAAAATATTTCCTTGGTCCATCGACCTCATGCAAGTTCAATATAGAAAAATTCATGAACATATTCAGATCAAAGGAACAAATCATGATTCATATTTGTTGACCCACGACTATACTTGAGCATATTTGTATAGTCTTGCTGTGAAATGCAATTCAAGACAGACTGAGCATGGCCGACTACAGCTAAAACACTGCTGTTCCACTAGAAACGGGAGATTTGATTTACTCAATGAACAAAGGAACATATCCACTCACAGAGAAATTATGACACGCCGAATGCTCCCTACGGTTCTGCTGGAACAACATCCTACCATTGCTAAAACACTGAGGACTGCCAGCGCTTCTGGAAATGAGTCGAAAGACATAATATTTGCTGGTAATTAGTGATGTTTGCTAAAGCAATTACTATCCATCAAGTTTGTGCCATGTGCTATGCAAAAATGAACTACATTAAAAAAATTAAATAATAAAATAAAAAAATAATAAACACAGTTATAACTTGTAGAATATATGTATAGACAGATAGATATGTAGAGCGATAGATCCAAGTCAGTACATTCACAAAAAAGAGGCCTTTATTTTGAAGTCGCATTAGTTTTCTTACACATGCTCTTTATTTATGCTTACAAAACCCAGTGGCCGTGTTGGGATAATTCGCCATCATCTGGGATTGTTTGTTGTCAGAAAGCAATCAGAGGGCGTTTGGAGGGGATCAAGATGGGAAGACTCAGCCCTGGGATGACTGTCAGTCATCTTCCCATCAGTAAATGGGTTTCTGCAGGCGAGAGCTACAGCAATATTTCCCTCAGGCTAGCACCGTGATATCTGGTCTGGGGCAGAACAAAATGGAAGATTAAGACTACCAGGGAAAGACTTTTTATTTATTTATTGAGACAGGCTAAGCCTATTAGAAGTGGCTAAAGTTTCCGAAAGTGAGAATTTGAGATGTTTTGTTCTATTTTTTGCAATTCATTCTCTAGAAGCGTTGTTTACACAAAGATGACAATAAGCGCTATGGACGCCACATGGCTTGGAGACATCTCAAGCGCAGCTAGCACCCAGTGTCAGCATGCTATGAAGTGATGTCATCACATGAGAAGTGTTTCGAAATATTCATGGCTTAATGTCACATAAATGTGAGTTTTTTTTAGCCCTTGGAGAGGTACTTAAGCTTCTCTGTAACTCCAGCAATGTTTTAGCACTGGGGGAAAAGTAGCAAACAGCATTCTAATGAACCTGCTGACTCCTTTTGGCTAGTGGTAATGAACTAGCATGGAGCAAGCAATGATTTTACCACACTACGAATGATGTATAATGAATAATATTTATAACAATAATAACAATAAAATAACACTAATTATTATTATTAATCGTAATAATACTAATTATTATTACTATTAACTTTATTAATTTATAAATTTGTTTTACTTTTTTTAAAAGTATTTTTCTTAATATATAAAATTATTTTATTTTATTATAATTAATATTGATATTATTATTTATGGGTCTGTTATTTATAATACTAATACTAATACTAATACTACTAATAATAATAATAATAATAATAACAACAATAATGCTATTATTATAGATACATCATTTGATAAAAAAAATATTAATAAAATAATACTTAAAAAATACTAATACATTTATTGGAAATCATATAAATGAATAAAACAACAACAATAATAATAATGCTATTACACATTCATAATTAAATTTTGTATTATATCTATTATTATTAATAAAATTATAATACAATTAATCAAAAATTTGTATAAGAATTTATTATTTTAAGGTATTTAATGTTATTGTTGTTATAGGTAAATTAATTCATTAATCAGCTTAAAACAATATATTGATCAATACAAATTATTTAATACACTAAATGAATAACAATTAAAATTAAAGCTGCAAGCAGCGATGAACGGGCCCTCGCACCCGGGCTCACCGACAGCGAGTGGCTTTAGTTAATAGGTGAACGGTGAGAAATATGCGTTTAAACTCATAAATATAAGTAGAATATATCAATGTTTATTCCATATATGTGCCAATCTTCCTGTTGCCAGCAGGTGGCGCTATCATTATAATGGAATATTGGCCTTCAGATGTGTTCAGGGCAGGACTTTTATCGAACATGTGAGGTTTGGGGAGGATTGGACATTTTATGCCTGAGTTACAACAACATCCTACTTCATGGCGAAACATCGAAATTTGTCAGGCCGCCATGGACACGCCCTTTAACGAAACCTCAAGATCTTCGCAATTTAAGATCGCAAAAGGCTTTAGATTACACTGACCAAGTTTGGTGTTGATCTGAATAAATATCTAGGAGGAGTTCGTTAGAGTACAACCCCTGAAAATGGCCAAAACAACACTAATTTTGCAGAGAAAATTCGAAATAACTGACTTCCTGTTGGGATTCGGATTTCGTACCAAGAGACTTTTTCGTAGATATTGGTGTGTTACATGTGTGTACCAATTTTTGTACATGTACGTGAAACATAGCTTGAGGCGTACTCCGTTTAAAGTGTATACGCACTCCGTTGAAAGTGTATAGGTGGCGCTATCGAGCCATTTTGCCACACTCGATGGAATATTGGCCTTCAGATCTGTTCAGGCCAGGACCCTTATCACACAAGTGAAGTTTGGGCAAGATCGGACATTTTATGCCTGAGTTATAACATCTTTTATTCCCATGGCGAGACATCGAACTTCATCACGGCGCCATGGACACACCTTTTAACAAAAACTCAAGATCTTCACAACTAAACATCACACAGGTATTTAGATTAGACTGACCACAAAAAAGACATTGATGTCATAAAATTTCTAGGAGTAGTTTGTCGCAGTGTAAAATATGTAACTTCCTGTTGCCAATAGGTGGCGCTATGACTATAACTGAATATTGGCATGTAGATCTGTTCAGGTCAAGAGTCTTATCCAACATGTGAAGTTTGGGGCAGATTGGACATTGTATGTCTGAGTTACAGCAACTTCCTTTTTCATGGCGAAACATCGAAATTTGTCAGGCCGCCATGGACCCGCCCTTTAACGAAACCTCAAGTCCTTTGCAATTTATTATCGCAAAGGGCTTTAGATTACACTGACCAAGTTTGGTGTTGATCTGAATAAATCTCTAGGAGGAGTTCGTTAAAGTACAACCCCTGAAAATGGCAAAAACAACACAAATTTTGAAGGGAAAATTCAAAATAACCGACTTCCTGTTGGGATCCGGATTTCGTACCAAGATACTTTTTTGTAGGTATTGGTGTGTTACATGTGTATACCAATTTTTGTACATGTACGTGAAACATAGCTCGAGGCGCACTCCGTTGAAAGTGTACAGGTGGCGCTATAGAGCTGTTCTGCCACACCCGGTGGAATATTGGCCTGCAGATCTGTTCAGGCCAGGACTCTTATCACACATGTGAAGTTTGGGGAAGATCGGACATTTTATATCTGAGTTATAACATCTTTTATTCCCATGGCGAGACATCGAACTTCGTCGCGGCGCCATGAACAAGCCTTTTAACGAAAACTCAAGATCTTCACAACTGAACATCGTCCAGGCCTTTAGATTAGACTGACCACAAAAAAGACATTGATGTCATAAAATTTCTAGGAGTAGTTCGTCGCAGCGTAAAATATGTCACTTCCTGTTGCCAATAGGTGGCGCTATGACTATAACTGAATATGGGCATGTCAATCTGTTCAGGTTCGGAGTCTCATCAAACATGTGAAGTTTGGGGCAGATTGGTCATTGTATGTGTGAGTTATAGGAACTTCATTTTTCATGGCGAATCATCGAAATTCGCCAGGCCGCCACGGACACGCCCTTCAACGAAAAGTCAGGATCTTCGCAATTTAACATCGCAAAGGCCTTTAGATTAGGCATACCAAATTTGGTGTTGATTTGAAGAACTCTCTAGGAGGAGTTGGTTAAAATACAACACATGGAAATGACAAAAATTACACAAAATATGCTCATAATATTAAAAATAACCGACTTCCTGTTGGGTTTAGAATTTCGCTCCAAGAGTCTTTTTTGTAGGTATTGGTGTGTTACATATGTGTGCCAATTTTCGTGCATGTACGTGAAACATAGCTGGAAGGCTGTTGATTTTCTTGGTATAGGTGGCGCTGTCGAGCCATTTTGCCACACCCTCTTCTGAATCCTATATCAGACGAAAATTTTCACCAGGTTTGACGAGTGTGCAAAGTTTCATGACTTTTTGAGCATGTTAAAGCCCTCAAAAATGCGATTCATTCGGGAGAAGAAGAAGAAGAAGAAGAATAATAATAAATATAGCTGCAAGCAGCGATGGCGGGCTCAAGCCACCAGTGCCATCGCCACCCCGGTGGGATCAGGTAAACTGTGCCCAGCGGGCACATGCATTCACAATATCCCTCTGGCAGTGAGGTTTTAAAGGATATGGCAGTTAAAGGGTTAATCCGAATCATCTAGACTTTAAAATCACATTCACAGAACAATATATATATATATAACTTTAGTAACACTTTACAATAAGATTCCATTCATAAACATTATGTTAACATGAACAATATTTATATAGCATTCATTCATGTCAGTTAATATTCCAAACTTAAACATTAAAACATTGTTTTATTGTGATTTTTTTCCAAGCACATTTTACCAATTCCAAACCATATCAATCTTAATAACTACCATTATTTTTTATTTAATCATTTATGAGTGCTATACAATAGTCCAGGAAAGCTGGAAGAGAAAAACAGGTCAAGAAGAACTGACAAAAAGAATTGCAAAATAATTAGGAAATAATGTGAAGATTAATTTTTAGTCAATTCTGCAAGACAGACTTTCAGGAAAGGAGGTGGAATAAAAATGAGCTCCTAAATCTTAATCCTTAAACCATCGAACAAGAGGAGGTGGTGCTGGTCCTTCACGAGTCTCTTTAATCTGTTCATAAAGCCTATATATAAAGCCTTAATATATAGTATTTCACAATACTTCATGGTATTCTAATTAAATCATTTTTTGGAATCTTAAGTCTCTCAGAGCCTGACACCGAGTAATTCTGGAGACTCCAGGAAAGTGGCAGTTCTGTAAAATGTTGGCGCTGGAGACTAAATGCTCCCTGATAGTTTCACACCTAATTCACTTAACACACACACACACATTACCTACAGTGACAGAGGGACAGAGTGACATCAGATGTATGATAGTTTTTTTAATTTTCTATCATCCATATAGTGTTGTATAGTCATGAAACTATTGTCATGAGACCAGTCATTCTGAGGAAATATGCCTCAGAATGACTGGTCTTCTATGTGTACATTTTTTTTTGAAGTGTTTAGAAGCTGCACTTTAAAAAAATAAAAAGACATTTACTGGTTCCTTTTTTACTATTATTTCAAAAAATCACCACGACAAAACCATTCAAGCTATCCCAAATTCATTCACACCTGTTCTGTAAGATTAATTCTTTAAACAGTGGTAAAAGAGGATGTGGTGCTGATCCTTCAAGAGTCACTCAAAACGTATCTGTCCATAAAGCCTATAAAGAATTATTCTTAATATACAGTTCACAATACTTCAGCTTGTTATTCTAATTAAGTGAGGGTCATTTTATCAGTAAAATATATACAATTCATTTTTTTTTTGAAAGATTTCTATAAATGATTTAAATCATACTCGTTTCTACAATAATTATTTAAAAGTAATCCTATAGCTCCCTCTGGTGGCCATTATAGGTACTAAGAATTGCAAGCTTGATTTATAAGTTATGATAGTTTAAATTTTATGCTGGCTCTTGAAAATGATAAAGCTATGAAACTTACTGTGCTTCCTTCAAATGAGGACTTCTACTTATATAAAAAATTATGAAGATTTAGAATGAAAAATTGTAAAGATATAGTAAAATAACTATTGTATTTTTTATGTTACTTTAATAAATCTCTATGGCAACACCATTTAAGCTATCCTAAACCCATTCACAATTTAACATCTCAGTATATTGGCATCATGTTGAAAAAGGAGTATGGAGTAGTATGAGTAGGAGTATGAATTCATTTGCAGGCTTTATCATAAATCCACAATAAAATTTCTGAGTTCTGTATCAATCTGTGTTGTTGTTTGTTTATTTTTATCTTTTATTTTTCATAGGAAGATAACTTACTCTCATTTTTAATAAATGTGCTTATAAACCAAGGACAAGCTATTTATAGCTGTATTTATAAACTGCTTACTACTGACTATTAATATTGGGACAAGGCTTTATAAAGCATGAACTGACTATTTAATAATGAGTGCAGTTATTATAAAGTGTTATCAATGAATTTGCTAATGTTAACAAATTAGACATTATTTTACAGTGTTATCAAATCCTTAAATGACTCATAAGCATTTGTGAAAGTTCTGCTTGCATTACAGCTTAGTATTGATCTGTGAGCTGAACAGATTTACTGTTACATCCATGAGATTATGTAAATTAAAATAAATATAATGTCACAGGATGTCATAGGTCAGTATCAAATGAGTTTGAAATTATTATTTGCAGCACAAATAAGGTTTTTTTAGGATTTTTAAAAATCCCTAAAACTGTCAGAAAAAGGTTAAGGCCTAAGCTATTTCTATGTGAGTGGCTAATTTTATTTTTGTTTTTATAATTGTAATACACAAACTATGAAATTATACAAAATGTATAAAAAGATAAATAAATAAATACGCACACATTAAAAAAGCAGCCAAGTCGAATGAGTTTCCTTTTTTATATAGATTAAAATTGAAGACAGAAGCAAGTGGTAAATGTGGTCACTTTAATATTCAAATCCAGTAGATCCAGTTTATGTTCACGTGGCTGTTTTCGTTTATATTCGCCAAGCTATTATGTGTTTTGAAATAATCTTGTCCGTGATGTGTTCGTTCGTACGACGAAAGCCAGAATCCTGCAGCTCAAGAGATATGTTATTCTGCCAGTCGCGCTTTCAAATAGTCTTGCACACTTAAACGGGTCACAAACACCTGCATTTAGCTCTTGTTGTGTTACAATGGGTTTATTGTGTGCATTTGTGGTAATATTTTATTTAAAAAAGCTCTTAAACAAGAATAAATTCGTTTGTTTTGAGCTGGACACTGTACGCGCTGATCGGAGGCGGTGATTTCAGATAGGCAGCTGCAAATATTTCATTTTCACACAAACAGTTCAAAAACATCTTAATTTAGCTCTTGGTGTGTTCTAATTGGTTGATTGTGTGATATCGCTGTAATAATTTATTTTTAAAAGCTTTAAAACAGGAATAAATTCGTTTTCTCTGAGCTCTTTACTCCAGACGCTCGTGATCACAGCGGTGATTCATCTCTCCTATTTCTCACGTATCTCTGGCCAGAAATAATTTATCCATGAGCCCTGAACCGGTAATAATCAGATATGTTGGTTTAGCTTGTCAGTGTGAATTAAATCTAAGTATTTATTTGTATTTTTAACCGATTTAAAAGTGAAAGTAAAAGTCCGGGAATTGAACCTGTAGGGGCGCTATTTCTCTCAGACAATGGAAGTCTGAAGCACATACACTCAAACAGAGGGACAGAGTGAGATGAGATGTCTGACAGTTTTTTAATTTTCTGTTATCCATACAGTGTTGTAAAGTCGTGAAACTATGCATATTTCCTCAGAATGACTTTTTCATCTGTATGAAAAAATTCTTTGACGTGTTTGGAAGCTGCAATTTAAAAATACAATAATGATTCCCTTTGTAAGGTCATTTAAAAAAATCACCACGGCAAAACCATTCAAGCTATCCAAAATCCATTCACAATTTAAGTTCCTATCAGAAATACTGATGTGTGTTCAGAGTTTTGTGAAATTCTAAGTATGTTATTTGCCTCAAAATCACCTGAGAAGTATTCCAGTTTGACATGTTGCCACGGCAACAATTTTTTAGATATCAATATCCCCCTTGCAGATTTATATCGGCTGTGTTTTAACATTATTCTGATGAAGTTTGAAGCAAATCGAGTAATAATAAGATGCTGAATTCAAATCATTTTGAAAATGACACACTTCCTTCTGCCAGTTGGTGGCGCTATAACTTTGACTCCTAATAGTCACATATATGCGATCGACATCATACAACGAATAATCTGATGAAGTTTGATTAAAATCAGGAAATGTATGTGGATGGTATTAGACACTTCCTGTTTCTAATTTCTCGCCATAATTTCAACGCCTCGCCACGAGCAAACCGTTCGAGATATCAAAAATCCCCTGGCAATTTTTCATCCCCAGTGTCTTGAGATCATGTTGACCGAGTTTGGCGGCAATCGAGAAAAAAACCTATGACAAGTATTTCAAATTCCAGAGCATGCGCTTTTTACATAACTCTAAATAGCTGACTTCCTGTTGGGTGGAGCCTATGACATGCAATACGAAAGTTGTTCGGCACGATGAGATCTATATGTGTACTGAGTTTCATATGAATATGTGCAAGTATGTGTGAGCTATACATCAACATTTCTGACTGTGTTCCAGGGGGCGCCGTAGAGCCCCTGTGCCACGCCCGGGTCCCAGCCTCTGCAGGCTCCTAAAGGCCACAGATTCCAAAGTGTGCGCAAATTTTCAAGAGTTTTTGAGTATGTTAAGGACCCCAAAAGCCCCCACAACTTTGACGAAAAATTTGAATACTAAACCCTAAATAGCCAACTTCCTGTTGGGCGGAGCCTATGATATGCAATACAAAAGTTGTTTGGATTGATGAGATTTATATGTGTACCGAGTTTCATACGTCTACGAGCAAGAATGTATGATATATGGCCCTCCATATTCCAGGGGGCGCTGTAGAGCCCCTGTGCCACGCCCGTGTATCAGTCTCTGCCCGGCCCTAATGGCCGCAGGTTCCAATCTGTGTGCCAATTTTCAAGACTTTTTAAGCACGTTAAGGGCCCCAAAAGCCCCCGAGACGTTGGAAAAAAATAATAATAATAATAATAATAATAATAATAATAATAAAAAATAATCCTAAGGAAAACAATAGGCCTCTCGCCCTTTGGGCTTGAGCCCTAATTAAAGCTGCAAGCAGCGATGAACGGGCCCTCGCACCCGGGCTCACCGGCAGCGAGTGGCTTTAGTTAATAGGTGAACGGTGAGAAATATGCGTTTAAACTCATAAATATAAGTAGAATATATCAATGTTTATTCCATATATGTGCCAATCTTCCTGTTGCCAGCAGGTGGCGCTATCATTATAATGGAATATTGGCCTTCAGATGTGTTCAGGGCAGGACTTTTATCGAACATGTGAGGTTTGGGGAGGATTGGACATTTTATGCCTGAGTTACAACAACATCCTATTTCATGGCGAAACAATGAAATTTGTCAGGCCGCCATGGACACGCCCTTTAACGAAACCTCAAGATCTTCGCAATTTAAGATCGCAAAAGGCTTTAGATTACACTGACCAAGTTTGGTGTTGATCTGAATAAATATCTAGGAGGAGTTCGTTAAAGTACAACCCCTGAAAATGGCCAAAACAACACTAATTTTGCAGAGAAAATTCCAAATAACTGACTTCCTGTTGGGATTCGGACTTCGTACCAAGAGACTTTTTCGTAGATATTGGTGTGTTACATGTGTGTACCGATTTTTGTACATGTACGTGAAACATAGCTCAAGGCGCACTCCGTTTAAAGTGTATACGCACTCCGTTGAAAGTGTATAGGTGGCGCTATTGAGCCATTTTGCCACACTCGATGGAATATTGGCCTTCAGATCTGTTCAGGCCAGGACCCTTATCACACAAGTGAAGTTTGGGCAAGATCGGACATTTTATGCCTGAGTTATAACATCTTTTATTCCCATGGCGAGACATCGAACTTCATCACGGCGCCATGGACACACCTTTTAACAAAAACTCAAGATCTTCACAACTAAACATCACACAGGTCTTTAGATTAGACTGACCACAAAAAAGACATTGATGTCATAAAATTTCTAGGAGTAGTTTGTCGCAGTGTAAAATATGTAACTTCCTGTTGCCAATAGGTGGCGCTATGACTATAACTGAATATTGGCATGTAGATCTGTTCAGGTCAAGAGTCTTATCCAACATGTGAAGTTTGGGGCAGATTGGACATTGTATGTCTGAGTTACAGCAACTTCCTTTTTCATGGCGAAACATCGAAATTTGTCAGGCCGCCATGGACCCGCCCTTTAACGAAACCTCAAGTCCTTCGCAATTTATTATCGCAAAGGGCTTTAGATTACACTGACCAAGTTTGGTGTTGATCTGAATAAATCTCTAGGAGGAGTTCGTTAAAGTACAACCCCTGAAAATGGCAAAAACAACAGCAATTTTGAAGGGAAAATTCAAAATAACCGACTTCCTGTTGGGATCCGGATTTCGTACCAAGAGACTTTTTTGTAGGTATTGGAGTGTTACATGTGTGTACCAATTTTTGTACATGTACGTGAAACATAGCTCGAGGCGCACTCCGTTGAAAGTGTATAGGTGGCGCTATAGAGCCATTCTGCCACACCCGGTGGAATATTGGCCTGCAGATCTGTTCAGGCCAGGACTCTTATCACACATGTGAAGTTTGGGGAAGATCGGACATCTTATGCCTGAGTTATAACATCTTTTATTCGCATGGCGAGACATCGAACTTCGTCGCGGCGCCATGAACAAGCCTTTTAACGAAAACTCAAGATCTTCACAACTGAACATCGCACAGGCCTTTAGATTAGACTGACCACAAAAAAGACATTGATGTCATAAAATTTCTAGGAGTAGTTCGTCGCAGCGTAAAATATGTCACTTCCTGTTGCCAATAGGTGGCGCTATGACTATAACTGAATATGGGCATGTCAATCTGTTCAGGTTCGGAGTCTCATCAAACATGTGAAGTTTGGGGCAGATTGGTCATTGTATGTGTGAGTTATAGCAACTTCATTTTTCATGGCGAATCATCGAAATTCGCCAGGCCGCCACGGACACGCCCTTCAACGAAAAGTCAGGATCTTCGCAATTTAACATCGCAAAGGCCTTTAGATTAGGCATACCAAATTTGGTGTTGATTTGAAGAACTCTCTAGGAGGAGTTCGTTAAAATACAACACATGGAAATGACCAAAATTACACAAAATATGCTCATAATATTAAAAATAACCGACTTCCTGTTGGGTTTAGAATTTCGCTCCAAGAGTCTTTTTTGTAGGTATTGGTGTGTTACATATGTGTGCCAATTTTCGTGCATGTACGTGAAACATAGCTGGAAGGCTGTTGATTTTCTTGGTATAGGTGGCGCTGTCGAGCCATTTTGCCACACCCTCTTCTGAATCCTATATCAGACGAAAATTTTCACCAGGTTTGACGAGTGTGCAAAGTTTCATGACTTTTTGAGCATGTTAAAGCCCTCAAAAATGCGATTCATTCGGGAGAAGAAGAAGAAGAAGAAGAAGAATAAAATAATAAAAAGGGCCTAATTAAAGCTGCAAGCAGCGATGAACGGGCCCTCGCACCCGGGCTCACCGGCAGCGAGTGGCTTTAGTTAATAGGTGAACGGTGAGAAATATGCGTTTAAACTCATAAATATAAGTAGAATATATCAATGTTTATTCCATATATGTGCCAATCTTCCTGTTGCCAGCAGGTGGCGCTATCATTATAATGGAATATTGGCCTTCAGATGTGTTCAGGGCAGGACTTTTATCGAACATGTGAGGTTTGGGGAGGATTGGACATTTTATGCCTGAGTTACAACAACATCCTATTTCATGGCGAAACAATGAAATTTGTCAGGCCGCCATGGACACGCCCTTTAACGAAACCTCAAGATCTTCGCAATTTAAGATCGCAAAAGGCTTTAGATTACACTGACCAAGTTTGGTGTTGATCTGAATAAATATCTAGGAGGAGTTCGTTAAAGTACAACCCCTGAAAATGGCCAAAACAACACTAATTTTGCAGAGAAAATTCAAATAACTGACTTCCTGTTGGGATTCGGATTTCGTACCAAGAGACTTTTTCGTAGATATTGGTGTGTTACATGTGTGTACCGATTTTTGTACATGTACGTGAAACATAGCTCGAGGCGCACTCCGTTTAAAGTGTATACGCACTCCGTTGAAAGTGTATAGGTGGCGCTATCGAGCCATTTTGCCACACTCGATGGAATATTGGCCTTCAGATCTGTTCAGGCCAGGACCCTTATCACACAAGTGAAGTTTGGGCAAGATCGGACATTTTATGCCTGAGTTATAACATCTTTTATTCCCATGGCGAGACATCGAACTTCATCACGGCGCCATGGACACACCTTTTAACAAAAACTCAAGATCTTCACAACTAAACATCACACAGGTCTTTAGATTAGACTGACCACAAAAAAGACATTGATGTCATAAAATTTCTAGGAGTAGTTTGTCGCAGTGTAAAATATGTAACTTCCTGTTGCCAATAGGTGGCGCTATGACTATAACTGAATATTGGCATGTAGATCTGTTCAGGTCAAGAGTCTTATCCAACATGTGAAGTTTGGGGCAGATTGGACATTGTATGTCTGAGTTACAGCAACTTCCTTTTTCATGGCGAAACATCGAAATTTGTCAGGCCGCCATGGACCCGCCCTTTAACGAAACCTCAAGTCCTTCGCAATTTATTATCGCAAAGGGCTTTAGATTACACTGACCAAGTTTGGTGTTGATCTGAATAAATCTCTAGGAGGAGTTCGTTAAAGTACAACCCCTGAAAATGGCAAAAACAACAGCAATTTTGAAGGAAAATTCAAAATAACCGACTTCCTGTTGGGATCCGGATTTCGTACCAAGAGACTTTTTTGTAGGTATTGGAGTGTTACATGTGTGTACCAATTTTTGTACATGTACGTGAAACATAGCTCGAGGCGCACTCCGTTGAAAGTGTATAGGTGGCGCTATAGAGCCATTCTGCCACACCCGGTGGAATATTGGCCTGCAGATCTGTTCAGGCCAGGACTCTTATCACACATGTGAAGTTTGGGGAAGATCGGACATCTTATGCCTGAGTTATAACATCTTTTATTCGCATGGCGAGACATCGAACTTCGTCGCGGCGCCATGAACAAGCCTTTTAACGAAAACTCAAGATCTTCACAACTGAACATCGCACAGGCCTTTAGATTAGACTGACCACAAAAAAGACATTGATGTCATAAAATTTCTAGGAGTAGTTCGTCGCAGCGTAAAATATGTCACTTCCTGTTGCCAATAGGTGGCGCTATGACTATAACTGAATATGGGCATGTCAATCTGTTCAGGTTCGGAGTCTCATCAAACATGTGAAGTTTGGGGCAGATTGGTCATTGTATGTGTGAGTTATAGCAACTTCATTTTTCATGGCGAATCATCGAAATTCGCCAGGCCGCCACGGACACGCCCTTCAACGAAAAGTCAGGATCTTCGCAATTTAACATCGCAAAGGCCTTTAGATTAGGCATTACCAAAATTTGGTGTTGATTTGAAGAACTCTCTAGGAGGAGTTCGTTAAAATACAACAACATGGAAATGACCAAAATTACACAAAATATGCTCATAATATTAAAAATAACCGACTTCCTGTTGGGTTTTAGAATTTCGCTCCAAGAGTCCTTTTTTGTAGGTATTGTGTGTTACATTATGTGTGCCAATTTTCGTGCATGTACGTGAAACATAGCTGGAACGGCTTGTTGATTTTCTGGTATAGGTGGCGCTGTCGAGCCATTTTG